>NC_135425.1:15363097-15380597 GCF_051991245.1 Festucalex cinctus
CAATATGGCGACCGATGCTACCTAGCATTTTGTGCCCGAGAAACACTGATTAGCTCGACATCTGGTCCAGCCATTGTTTCTCGATAAATACAACTTCGATACCGATATTAACGTACTTTTAACATTTATTTGGAGATGTATCGTCGCGGGACATCAAAGAAGGACCCAAACAGCAAACCGGCGACAGAAGCGAGTGACAGTGAAAAATATGCCGACCTTTTGGTGTTCGGCTACGCCTGTAAAGTGTTCCGAGACGACGAAAGGGCTCTTTACCACGAACATGGAAAGCATCTTATTCCATGGATGGGGGACAAGAACATCATGATTGATAGGTCGGTTGAACACTTTAACCGAAACACTATGCTAACCGTCTATCCTATCCGTTAGCCTGTTTCAAAGTTGACGGAACTGGTTGGAGTTTAGTCTTGCAGAAGCCGGGGGATGCCTGAAACTGTTGAGAATGTTTACTCCATGTACAGTCGTGTTTTTGGACGTCCGCCGGTGTGTTTAAAAGAAAGGAAACGACATTTCCAGAGTAACACAGTGATGTGAAAATCCCACCTTTTTTTTTTCTTGCTAGCTTCTATGATGCTCACTTATAAACGTCTCTATTATTTTATTGTTCCTGTCACTCAAAAGAATTCTACTACTGGTATCCAACTCCCTGTTTTACTATCAATTGGGCTTCACATTTGGCTTGATGGAATTGAAATTCCTCTGGAAATGTTAACTTCTTCTGGCATATATTTCCTCTGAATATGATGTGGTAAAAACTGTGAATGTTTTAATTTGTTTGTTCTTTTCCCAATTAAATTCTACCTAAAATACCTGTCAATGAGCATGTCCTACCTCCGAGGTTTTCACAACACACATCACACTAACCTTTCTTTTGAATCACCTTGACCGGCAGTGGCCCAAGTTGTTTCACCTGTACAGCCTTTGTATGTGTGTCTTAATCACTTAACCCAGTTCTTTCCCCAGCAAGGTAGGCTAAAGGGGTCCCGGCAAACCCTGAATGCCAACCTCAGCACCCCATTTCTTTGTCTTCCTGAAGAAACTGCAACTGAGCGATGGAGTAGAGGGACGAACCCAGGAAAATGTCGTCTGTTTGCGTTCTTACGGATAGGTATTTATGTACCCGGGTTTGTGTGAATGTAACTCTCTTTACAGATGTAGAAGTATTGATGAGTGTTACAGGGGGAACCCTGTAAGGTAAGGGGAGTTGCTTTTATTTTGATGTAGGGTTTTTGTTTTTACTTACGTTAGCCTTCAGAGGAACATTGTAGCATTTTCCAAGCGCACTCACTTTAAGCAGGCCTCCAGAATATTTCGTATAATAGTTAGGGGTGTTATAGACCACCCGCCCCTGGTAAGTAGGCCTTCTATGTAGATAAAAGTTTTTGTCAAATTCCTTCTCACTAATGCGTTATTTCATTCAACAGATATGATGGGCGTGGTCACTTACATGACCTTTCAGAGTATGACAGTGGGTCGTGGAACACATCCTATCAGCTGTCGGAGGAAGAGGCCAGAATTGAGGCACTCTGCGATGAAGAAAGATATCTGGCCTTTCACACTGACCTCCTGGAAGAAGAGGCGAGACAAGGTAGGCATGGACACGCTATACTCTACATAGACAGGGAGTTAATCAATTTATGGTAATTGTTTTGAGTATTTTTCATTAGACCTTGTACAGTATTTTATCTTGTGCCTTCTGTTTATTCTTGTGTAAAGTAGAGCTAAATTAAGTCTCAATTTAGATTGCTAGACACGGCTCTGTAAATACTGTAAGCATTCACCACCATAGCATATTTCTGTCACACAAATGTATATACTATACTGTAAATCAATAAGAAATCAAAGTAAAAGCACAGATTACAACATAAATCACACAAATGTGTGGCTTTACCACTTAATCCAACCTTTCATATTTCAGGAAACATGAAATGTAAACGTGGACTGCACTTCTTAACGAACTTATCTTCATCGATAAATAAAATAACAATACCAACATGTGATGGCATTCAAAGCAACACATTTACGGCGAAGGCCATCATGCCCCATGGGGCCTCGCCTCGCTCGCCGCCACCGCCTCGGTTCGGTCTCCCCTGCCTTTCCCCACGTACACTCAACCTTGCCCAGGCCAGGTGGTGTGAGGTATGCAACGCTCCCCATGGTTTCAAAGCTAAGCCCTGTGTTGTTGTGTGCCCGCTAAATGGACCGTGTAGAAACAGAAAAGCTGTTGTGAGCGGAAATAACCGGTGTTGTTGAACGGCTGCGGTTAGATAATCCTGACGTTTAAAAACCATGGTTAATCGTAAAACCGGTTAATTGCTGCACCCCTATAATGTCACTGCGTGACTATTGCTACAACTTTGTCCTTCCTGCCTTCTTTTTTTCATACCATTTTCTTCCTCGTTCCATTTCTCCTTCCTTCTTCGTCCATTACTTCATCTACTTTCTTTTGGGGGTTGGTAAATATTTTTGGTGCATTACCGCCACATTCTTTAGCATGCTGAAGAAGGTGGCCGCTGGCAGCAATGCACGGAAAGTATTTGCCATCTGCCCAAAGAAAGTCAAAATGTTAGGGAACGAAGATTTGGGGCGTCAGTCTGAGCTTAGTGCTGGCATTGGGCCGAAACTTCATAAGTCACAATTCAGCAAATGTAGTAATTTTTCAAAAATCTGTAATTTGGTCAGTCCACGTCTGGGTGTCAGTTTTACAAATTATTGACCAATTTAAAGTGTTGAAACCAAGTGGCTTGCTCTCATTGATGAAGCAATGTTAATGGTTGAACGAATGTTTTTGGGGTCTCCTGAAAAGTGATGATTTTAAAGGCACAAGGTTTTGGCCTGATGCCAGCGGTGTACAAGTTGCACCTGAGTATAAGTAGCAGGAACAGCCAAACTATGGGGAAAAAAAGTTTGACTTGCAGTCGGAAACATACGGAAAATGAAATGTGATGAATTGCTCTGTCGTGTATATAGCCATTGCTGCATTTTGACAATAGAAGAATTTGTACAAACATGAAAGTGTTCAACTTGTTGGAATGAGGCTTAATTATAGCAGATGGCCCTCCATAAATAAATTCATCTACGCCTTTAAATGCTAAAATCCCCACAGATAATTACCACTGTCCCAAGGTCACCACCCCTCTTTTTGGCACCATTCAACTTGTGATAGAAGACCATCTCAATATGCATCAAACATTGCTGCTAATCATTCTTTAGTGACAACACATTCTTATTATTTTTTTTTATTGCTGATATAATCAGTTATTTTTCTGCCCTATGACAACATGGCAACTGTTATTTTGACTTAATGGATTTGTGCCCATAATAGTTCCATTACTGTCTATATATTTGAGATGGATGATGAGGAGCTGCCTTGATTATGGTGTTTTGTCTAAGCAAATGTCCTGATGTCACACCCAGCTGTTGTTTCGCTATTATGAAGCAATTCCAGTTATTATAGGCCACTGAAATGGGACTGGTGATTTGGATATTCATGCTAATCGATATGATTGTGCAAGGAATTTCAGTTATTTCCTATGCTGAATTGAGGCCAAATAGTTTTGTTTTTTTGTCCAAAAAGTTCTTAATAAGTGACCATATCTTTTCAAAGAATTTTGCATGAATGCTTCATGTTTTGTAAGAATTCACACATGTTTGTATGAAAGTTAAAAATAATAATATTAATAATGATATTGGAGTGCAGCTCACAAGCAATTTCTATGGGAATCACTTTTAACTCTGCTGCAATTATCACATCTGATTCATTTGACATTCTAATGAAACAGGGTATTTTGATGACAAAGCACCCTTCTGAAAGTCATACCGGGTCACTTAATTAAATTAATAAGCCACCATATTGAGTGAAATATGGTGTCTTATGGCCAAAACTGACAGGACAGAATGACTTTGCTAACGATTGATGTTACACTTGCTCATATGTACGGGTTCATCCCTTAAGACTGAGTTGACCTTGAATTTGGGAGTTTGACTCCCATTTATCCAGGTTATTATTACCCATCTGGCCACAAAGGAGACCTGTGCCGGAGGGTTAGATATATTGATAATTTTAGTGGGAATTTTGTCCTTGCGTCTTTAATAAAGTATGGGGGGTGAAGGGGGGAGCAATGTTCAGCCGATCAAACCAGTCATGATTATTCACTTATTTCTTATTTATTTCTTAAGTAGCCCGGTATCATCAACCTTTCAACTTTTTCTTGTGACAACTCCTGAGTTTTTCTTGTAATGTTTTTCTATTTTTATTTTTTTTTATTTTTTATTTTTTTTATTTTTATTTTTTTTCTCCCCAGTGTGTTGTAGTCCACCTTCATAATGCTCTGTTGCGGGCTGTTTTTCTTTTTCAAATATGCTGCTTGTCACAAATCTCCACCAAGATGGAATTTGGACATCCTTGCTCTAGCATTAGTGCACATTTTCTTTTTTGCCTTATTTACATTATGAAAAGGTTAAGCCTATACTAGATACTGGGGAAAAATAAACATTGACTGAGAGGTTAGGTACAGTAGATAATTATGTTTTAAATGTGTTGACTTGTGTTCCCTTTTTGTTGGTGTTCTAGACTTTGTGGCTTTCAAAACCATTTGACTTCTGTGTAAATGACTGTAATATAATGTACCATGATTCTTGACATGGCCGTTGTTTTCCACAGAGGAGGAATACAAACGTCTGAGTGAGGCACTAGCCGATGAAGGCACCTACAACGCTGTGGCCTTCAAGTACACCGCGGAATACTACGACCCGTCCCAGCCCACAGAGGAAGAGGATGCTAACAAGCACACTGGTGAGAAATCAGGAGTCACACGGTGATTGTCGTACTCGGTGTCGTTTAACCTCTCAACAAATGCAAAGATACTAAAATCAATAAATAATTCATGACCACTATTAAGTTGAATTGCCCGTGATGGGTGGGAAAAATTGTGTGACATTCGCATGCACCTTTAATAATGACATACATCAAATTGCCATCACCAATAATTGCAGGTAAATTGGAGAGGGTCTTCGCCAGAAGGTTAATTCCGGTATAATTAACAGCCATCTGTCAAAACATGTCATATGTTCGTTTGTGTTGCCCATACTGAATCTCCGCCATTTATTATTAACATTAGTCACTGCACGGGGATTTATCTGTCCTATTGTTCCCTTTGTTGAAATGGTAAATTTTTGCAGAGGTGAGCATCGTCATTGACTGGAATTGATGATTGATGAAAGTGCCCACCTTTTGGCATGTGCTTCAGCACTTTCAGCAAAATGCTTGATAATGCGATCGCAGTGAGAACACACGATCCTTCTCAATCAGTGTATTTTTGTGAGGCTTTGCATTGTCAAGCATTCGCTGAAAGTGCTGAAGCGAACGCCAAAAGGTGGGCACTTCCATCAATCATCAATTCCAGTCAATGACGATGCCCACCTCTGGACTTTTGGTCACCAAAACAGATGGTGGCCAAACTCGGGAGAGTTTCAGGTCCATCAGATGAGCTGCCATACAGTAAATTAAATATTTTAAATTGTAAAATTCTTGGTTATATTTCAGAAATTCAAGGCATAAAATGTATTCTGTTCTACAACATTTTATAACATTACATTATTACAAATTTCCTAAATAATTTTGAGGAGCCGACTGAGTGTACTCTTAATTACAGTGAAATCTCCCCACAGAGTCTAAATGGTGTAATATATAATGCCAATTTGTAATACAGTAGGTTACCTACGTTCAAGAACTAATCACATTTTGAACTTCAATAGAAGAGCCGGAGCCTGAAGAGAGTGAAGAACCATTTGTTGCCCCCCAAGGACTTGAGATCCCCCCTGATGTAGAACTGGTGAGTATTAACTATATCATCAATTTACTCTTGTGTTTCCACTAGGGGTGTCACGATTCGCCAACTCCACGATTCGATTTAAATTTCGATTTTGGGGTCACGATTCGATTTTTTTTTCGATTTTTTTTTTTTTTTTTTTTTTTTTTTCGCTCCCCCACTTTATAACACAGAGGCATATGCTTCTGTAGGCTAAGGCTAGTCTATGATCATTGGTTCTATTCATTGTACAGTAAATCTTATTTCAAAAGATCGGCTACATATAGGTGATGCAATTTCCATATTATTTTTGTGTAAATTTATGTAATATATGATAATTGACATTAGGCAGGAATGATCAAATTCAAAGAATTTATTTACAATATAAAGTTAACCGTCTTGTTCTTACTGAAGTGTAAAATAAAAAATAAAAAAACAAAAACAAAAAGTCACAGTGGGTGCCTGCCATCTATTGACTGTTTTTGGTTACAACAGTGTGCTGTGCGTTCCTCTTAAAATAATGTGCAATGTGCAACAACAACAAAAAATATATTGTTTCCAAAGTCATGGAACAAATACAGCCTGAACAAACTATATCCCAACATTTACAGTTGCTGGGCATACTGTAGCGTGGTTCAAGTACACTAATTAAATGTTTGAATCCAGCGTTTTCCAAGGCTGCAGGTCTGCTGCTATAAATAGACCTATGGATCTGGCGTTTCGCGCGAGCTGAAGTGTGTGGAAGTTTCACTGTAAATGAGGATGAAATAGTTGGTTGGACCGTTGTTTTCCCACTTCTAGTTGAATTTGATAAATCTAAATCTTTGTGATGCCTGCGTAAATGTCCCGTCATGTTTGTCGTGTTTCCCGTTGTTATAGGCTGGCGGCTCGGGCCCGCCGCCGGCTCCGCTCCCCTAGTATGTATGTGTGTGTTTGTGTCGGCTGGTGCCCGTATAATGGTACTTCAGTTTGAATGCGCCAGCGCGACACTCTGATTGGAGGACTGTGCCAGCGCGACACTCCGATTGGACGACTGTGCCAGCGCGACACTCCGATTGGACGACTGTGCCAGCGCGACGCTATTGTGTATCCGTGTATTATACCCCTATTGGTTATTGTTTCTCCTCCGTTCTGTCAGTTCTGTCAAATGCGGTTATTATTTGTTCACCTTCCACTTTCACTCCCTTGTCAAACCCCTGCCTGAAATTTCAATTAAAACTACTCAGATGTTAAAGTCGACCCGTGTTTATCTACTCTATATTTTCTGTTATTGTGTTACTTCCCTTCCCCTTGACGAGCCGGGCGTAACACCGTGGCCGAGTACAGTACGCGCACATAGCATATCTTGCAACTGTGGTCTTTTTATCGACAACGTGAACGTTGTCGACATAACTCACCGGGAACGCAAAATGTTTCCAAACTGGTGACGAGAGAAGCGGGAGCGGCTTGAAGCACCATTGCTGTGTCTGTCCGCGCTTGCCATCATGACTGCAGGAGAAGTCAGCTAACAAGTGCCGTTAGCGAGTAGCTGAATGGCTGCGTCTCATTTGCTTTCCTGGGAGGTGGCGGTGGCGGCGGTGGCGGCGGGCGCGGGGGGGGGCATCGAATCGTGTGTCCTCTCTTCTATTTCGATGCTCGAAATCGTGACGTAATTTCGATCGATTTCGATAAAAAATCGAAATCGTGACACCCTTAGTTTCCACATGTACAGTATAACACTCACCCACCATTGTGTCAAACTCATTGGAATTGTCAAAACAGGCAACTGTCAACTGAAGTAATTTTAAGTTAAAAAACATGGATCTAAGTAAATACAGTACCAGACTATATTAATTAGCTTGAAGCTGCACTGACACTGGCCTGGATCAATGCTCTGCAGCATTTTTATCATTACATGACTCACTGGGAGACCATCAAAAGTTTGGTCAGTATACTACACATCAAATTGTATGCTTTCTTGCAGTAGAGAGTAGTGTAAATTAGTATACAGTGCTGAATATAAATGAGTATACCCTCTTTGAAAAATAAACTTTTCATTAGTGATGCACGGTATGAAAAATTTCAACCGATACGATAACCAATAATTCCCTGCTTTGTATGGTCGATACCGATAACCGATACATTTTTTAAAACAATTTTTTTTATATTTAATATAGCCTTCATATAATCTGCAAATTGTTCATCCAGGAATGGAAAAAATGTTTTAGTAGCTCGGATTATGACAGCAAACAAATGTGTCTCTTTCAATGTGTATTTTCTATATTAAATGGCTAACAGATAATTACACAAAATAAAAAGTTAGTTTTTAAATTAATATAGAACTACAACTGGTTTATCTGGGAAAAATAAAACATTCATGTATGTATGCATTATGCAATAGGAATGCATTTATTCAAACCTAAGTGCAATCCTGCATGAGGATGAGGTAGGTGAACGTTTGGTAAAATTATATGCATTGACATTTGTCAACCTTAATTAAAAAAAATTGAAATCATGTAAATAAACAAAATTGGTATTGCAGCAACCCTTGTGGGTGCGTGGGTGGTTATGTTGTTTGCCGTGGTCCCGTGAGGGGGAAACACAGACTCGAAAATACTAAATAAATAAATAAATAAATAAGCAAGCAGCTGCTTACATTCGCGTGTTGTGTTGTGGCTTGGTTACAGCCGACAGTAACTGGCATTAAATGGTTAGTTCACTGTTTGGCTGGGCTTTAAAAGTTAAACATAAAATAACATATGACACGCATCCTTGAAAACCCCCACCCCGAACTGCGGTGAGACTTGCATGTAGTGTTAGTCTATTCTTGTCAATCAAGCTGTGGCCACTTCGGAGGATGCATCGTGGCTCCAAATGTGCTATTAACTTTAAAAAAAACAAAAAACAAAAACGTCAACTTGTATAGCGCTATGAAAGCCATAACTTTGGTGTTAATGGCTTTAGATTTGTTGTTGCTGCCTTGCTGGCTTATCTTAGCGCCGTTAGCCTAGCAACATTAGCTGCTGCCTCTGTGCCTCCTTCAAGTTCGCCATGATGAAGGCTTTTCAGGTGAGCAAGAGCCTTCTTTCCCCCTCTTCGAATCCTTGCTGAAAATGTTTTGATCTTCTGCCATGGAGAGAAACCACCACACTGGTGAGGAGGCACATTTGTGGCAGCATTTTAGTCTAGTATGCTGTAGAAAAATACTTATTCTGAAAGGAAACAAATGGTTTTCTAAAATAATAACATTTAAAAAAAGGATTAGCATACTCATCTACTGACTGCTGAGCACAGTAAACAGGCTATCTGTTTGCAAGCCTGTATTAATAACACATTCTGCTGAAATGAGTATTGTGTTTCAGTAGCTTAATTGCATTGACCCCAACAGGTTGCTGCAAAGCAGTTAGGCTTTTCTGATAAGTATTTTAGGCTAACTAATAATCTTCCCCCGGGGCTTCTTTGAAACTTTATACGCACGAGAAGTAGTACTGTATGCTTTTGTTGTCTAGCTCTGAATATAAATGAGAAAATAACTCCTGTGGATAATTGCAAGCCCTACTGGCATTATGAATATAATTTCTTTATGGATGTTTGATGAGCCAAGAGTCATGAAAGGACATGTTAGTGCTCCTTTTATTAAAATAACCATTGAGTTCCATGTGACTAAAAATTTATTTATTTTTTCTATTATTTTTTAGTCATTATATGTTGCTCTTGGTTTTTGGATTTAGAAAGGCTTCGTTTTCTACTTTTGTGTATATTGTATTAGCATTTCTGTATGCCTATGAGATGCACATTTTTGCATCTGGCAAAATTCACAAATTAGATTATGTAGGGTCCTTTTAGGTCACAAAATCCATGGTGGCTCAGAGCACCATAATCAACTATCATTGTTTGACCCTGGCATCTTTTTGGCCGGAGTCTTTCATAGTATTTTATTATGGCTTTCACCTCAATGAGATATATGTCCAGTTGGACATTTCTGCATGTGCTCTCTCGGTCATGACAGATTAATCATTGAAAGCACACACGGGGAACAATAATGAATTAATGATAGACCATTTCTTGTTCCACTGATTTCCACCCCATCTGTGTCCAGAATTTATGTGATCAAAATGAGCTTTGCATGGAAATGTCTGGGAGATTTAAAAAAAAAAAAAAAAAAAAGGCTTGTGTACTTGATATTAAGTGTTGTCGTTTACTGATTGACATGGTGACTGAAGAACTCATTATATTAAATCCAAAATCATCATTAAATGGAGATGCCAGTACAAGGTTTTCATAGACACCATCTAAATATTTTTACAGTTGTAATTCTCCATGGAGGTTTGCAATTTCAGAATTTGTTTTGACTTGTCTTGTGTGTGTTTTTTTTATTTATTATTATTATTATTTTTTTAATTTTTTAATTTTATTTTTTATTTTAGCCGGCAACTATCAAGACTCATAACATAATGGAGCGGACAGCCACCTTCGTATGTCAGCAGGGTGCTCAGTTTGAGATTGTGCTGAAAGCCAAGCAGGCTGGTAACTCCCAGTTTGATTTTCTTCGTTTTGACCATTACTTGAACCCGTATTACAAACACATCCTGAGGGCCATGAAGGAAGGTCGGTACAATGTGGCCTCCACCAACAAAAAAGAGCAGCCAGAAGGTGAGAGATATTGTCTCCCAGCAACACACCCATTGCAAGCTCAACTTTTGGACAAACTGCAATGCCAATTTTATTCTTGTCACTGTTTTGCTGCAGAGTCCAATTCTGATGATTCAGATGACGATGGGGATGGCAACTACCTTCATCCCAGTTTGTTTGCACCTAAAAAATGCTCGCGCCTGGAGGAGTTGATGAAGGTAATTATGTATGAGGCAAAGTGTGACATTTTGTTTGTGCTTAATTGAGAAGGAAAAAAAAATATTAATTAGAGGCATTCTAATCAATTGAGTCGACTTTAGTTTATTTTTATTTATTTATTTTTAGCATAATCTTATCTGTTTCAATTCATTTTAAACAGTAATTGGCCAATAATTACAGACATACAGTGGAGTCAATATAACTTTGTCAAAACCCAGATTTTTATGATGTAAAAAAAAAAGTTCAATTTGAATAATTTCATACCTTTTTCCACCAACCTATAACTTACAAGTTAATTCATTTCGGAGAAGGGAAGAAAAAATAATTGTCGTTACATGTGGTTGGGTAATTTTCTCCCTCTCATAAGTGGGAATTTGGCTATGTTCAGAATTAACCAATCACATTCGAGCTCATGTTAAATGGTTTGTAGGTTTCATTGTCTCCTTCAAAATGTTGAAAATAGCATTGTTTTTGCTGATCTAGCCTTTGTCCATGAAATAACACCTGCTAGAGAGGCGAAATGCCTTCTGAAGACAACCAAAATAGTCCAGTTCTGCACAATTCAATGTCCCGAGAACTCAATGACCGGGATGAATGAGATATTCAAAGGCAAAAAACTCTTGTCAGTGGTATTGATGGAAGAGTCAAAGGTTTGTCTTAACTGACAAATTTGACTGTTGCAACCGACCCTTTTGCAGCCACTTCAAGTGATGGACCCTGACCATCCCCTTGCAGCATTGGTGCGTAAAGCCAAGGAGGAAAGAAATGGTGTGGCTGCAGTACAAACAGCTACTCAGGAAGTGTCAGATCCTGCAGTGTCCAGCGCAGTAACACAGTACACAGCTGACCGTGAGTATTAACTTTCACTGTGTTCTGAAGCAGTACCACTGTTGGTCTATATTTTAACCTAAAATATACATGGTCAAGCGCTGGGCAATAAATCAGTATATCTGTATTGTGATAGACACGTAAGGAACATGTGCTTGGTAAGAATAAATTTAGGATGCAAATCCCAACCCCGGCATTGTGTGCAAAGATGTGTCTACGTGCAAATGTGCTCCATGTCTTAGGTGATGATAAGTGATGCTGACTTTGTCAATTCAGTGTACAACTACACTGTTCGCAGTCATGCGCGCAGTGCACATCGGTGATGACGCACTTTGAGCTATGGAAGCTGTTGAACAAATCATTTGGTGCCGTAAATTTGAAGTTATTGATTAATCGCCCAGCCCTTGCTTTTATGACCTTAAGTTCCTGAATGGATTTCGAGATGATGAATAAACACAGTGTGCAGTCTGCATTTTGCTCAGAATTCTATCAAAAGATAAAAGACAAGTTCGTCATGTTTGTTTATTTATTATTTCTGGAATACAGAAATGCTTTCTTGAGCTCAGTGATTGTCTTTCGTTTTCTGTATTCAAGCAGAAAAGTGCTGAAATGTTGCAGTTTTAAGCAGGCACCACACAGTCCTTGCCAGTGTGGCCACCCTGTTCCAGTTTCTCAGGATTTAGTCATACATTGTATTCATGTCTATGGTTGTGATATCATTGATTGATTTTGAACACAGCCATATCCCTATTTATAGGAGGGTGTGCACATATTGTTTCAATTGCTTTAGGTTCCCCTCTCAAAAAGATTTGTATTAATTTGTACACGTGATAGGTCACAATAGTGGAAAACGTTTTGAATACATCATAAAAGTTTGCACAGGGACATGTCACTTTTTATTTCCATTACATGAATTCAATTAGGATCAAACAGTCCTTCAGGACACCGTGGTATGTGGCTGTGTGCGTCTCAAATCTGGAACACAAGACTTCCTGAGTGTATTTCTTTGTGATTTTTGACCAGCCTAGCGGTCCTTAGGAATCTGATTTGGTGACTGTATTTCTAAGCATTCACATGCAATTTCAAGTTGAGTGAATTCATTTACCACTCTGTAAGCTGAGGAGGTATTCCATTTTGCTGTATCTATTTGGCCAGACAATCACCGGAATCCCTTTTGGCCTTTTTGTTCCTCACCATAAAAGTCTTCATCTCACCAATAACAGACATTTTTAATGACGTCTCGTAGTGTTGCGTTTCCATTTTCTGATTAGAGAAAATTGGATTTGCCATTAAAGTTAACTAGTTCAGTGACTAATGTGTTAATATCACCATTCCCTCATTGACAGTGACCATAAATTTCCTTCTCCTACTCCTCATTCTCACTTTCTTCAGAAAAACAAGTGTGATGAGGCACATTTTGCATGTTAAGTCACAGCTCCTTACCTTTTTGTATATAAATTAGTTCTTGTGACCGTCATATAATTGTGCAACTATTAAAAAAAAACATGACAATTAGCAATAAAATGCATCCCACAAAGCTAGTCTCAGCAACAGTGAAAATATCACAGGCTCATAATGAACACCTCTACTATGCTTTTACTCTTGAGGGCTGAACACAAGCAGCGTACTGATGTGTTGTTCACAGGAGACCAATTTGAATGCAGCTGCTCAGAGGACCGCCTCGACTCCATTACGCTCAGCACCATTTACATGCTCTCTGCCATCTACCAAACAACTATAAATCTTACGATGACGCTGCAGTTTGATTCAAACTCTTGGCCCCTTGCTAAAACTGGGTTTTGGATGGCACAATTTGATTCTGGAACAGATTGTTTTTGTCATTTCCTTTGGCAAAATCTTTTTTTTAAATCCCAACAAATGAACATTAGAGGTGCCACTGTTCCTTCCCAGACGATCACATCAGAGCTGACTGAGTGAAAAATTTAGTACGTGAATTACTATTACTTACGGCTCATAAAGCCTCGTCTAATATTTCGTGGTTGTTTCCATGATCAAGAGATATAAATGGCAGTATCTAAAAACGCATTAATGTAGGGGCACAGCAAGCCCAACAATCCAATCATTTTGATTCTCTGATTTGCAGCACTGCATTTGAAATAAATGAGTTGTGTGGGTTTTTTTTTTCCATTAATCACAGAGCACAACTTCATTTTCTTCACTCTTCTTAATGAAGCACACATATTTGTCTCACATACTCTTCCTTTGTTTACAGCAAATGCTTCTGCCGTGTACTATGGCTATTACATGCTTCCTGATGGAACATACTGCGTAGCGCCACCTCCACCAGGAGTAGATGCCAGCTCCTACTATAGCAGTGTGTCCTCATCTGGGATGACTCCCACGACTGCTTCTGGAGCATTTCTACATCCAGCGACATCCACTATCTCGGAAAACATTGCCATGGCATCACCAAATGCTGACCCTTCTCAGGTCACTACCTCTGCTGCTCCTGTTGCCATTACAGGAATCAGGTAGAGCGTAATTGAGTGCATTTAGAACATGACAATCATATGATCTAATAATTAAATCGGGCTTTGGTTTGCTCATAGGCAATTGAGTCGTGAGACGCTTAAGGGCACGCAGGTCACTAATGGTTTTTACTTGTTGAACCTCTTTCACTTCTACTGAAAGCAATTTCAAGGCCGAAGTTCCAATCGCCATGGCGGCGGCAGCACCCGCCATAATCCCCCCACCAGTGGACATCCAGGCCGTCATAGACAAGCTGGCAGAGTATGTCGTCAGGAACGGGCTCAAATTCGAATCCAGTGTCCGTGCCAAGAATGATCCACGGTGAGTGTGCCTACCACAAGTAAACATTATTGCTTTTACTGCTTTTGCCTTCTCATAAAGCACTTCATCCGGCTTTGGCTGTTTTTTCAAGATGGTGAAATTGTGTTCTTCACTCTGTCCACTGTAGGTTTGACTTTCTGCAGCCTTGGCATCAGTACAACACCTATTATGAGTATAAGAAGAATTACTTCATGCAGAAAGAAGGAAAAGGCTTGCCAGAGGTATTATAAGCTTTATACGTGACTGCTTGTCTTTGGTGTATGAATTTACAAAGAAGTCCTTTTTCAGCTTTTCATCCAGCTGTGTCAAACCACTGAACGTTCCTGCCCGCACATAGCTGTCTATAATGCATGTATCTTTATTGTGTGTCACAAAAGTTCCACACTTCAGACCATGTCTGTCACAAGTCATTCTTGATATTGTGATAGATCCTGGTTCGGGGGAAAAATGCTAAAATTACTAAAATTGCATCTAAACAAAACAAAACTAGATTGGCACATCCACAAAGACCTCCAAAAAGTCCCAACTGTTAACACAAGTCAAGAAAACAATACAGAAGACCGTATTTGTCCATCTGTTTGTTTGCAGATAATACATTGCAAACAGGTGGGTGTTCTGTTTTTTCCTAGTCTGGCAGGTGGATAGCTCCATTCATACGAAAGTCACTCAAAACAGCAACAGTAAATTCTTTGTATCGGCAGTGACAAGCCAACCAACCATTGAAACAGTACCTCTCTTTGACACAGTCGTACTTGGCGGAGTTATTTTAAATGGGACATACTATGGAAAGTGTAATTTCTTATGTTTGGATACAAAATATTTGATCTCTCAAGTTTCTGCCCACCCACAAAGTGTGAAATCAAACAACCAAGTTAATCGTTAGATGTCTGCCTATTTTTGAAAATGTCTTTGTGACCGAGGCATTCTGTACTGTTGTTTCCGCTGTGAGAAAACAGTGTGGCTTATGAACATGATAACCGAAGTGCACATTTGGTATCAGAAGAATGAACTGCGCCTGAACTCTACTCTGTGGTGAAACTCAAAAATATCTGTTACGCATTCAGATCCTTTAAAAAAATCTGTCTACAATTCCACATGTGCACAGAGGGGCCTACACTTCTGTTCAACTCCTCTGTACACAAACCCAGGTGGCCTGGCATTTGTCATTTGTGCACTTGAAAACAGAGCAGCCAATTTCTCACCAGCATTAAAAGTCCAAGTACAATCAACAAGACTGTACCCCCTCCCCCCTCTACAACCTCACATACACACTAAACTTCTCAGAGTCTGCAACAGGCAATTATTTTGTATCGCAAACATGGTGGGGGATGCTGAGTCATGTTTTGAACCATCTCGCAACCCCTGCCACTCACCAGACTGGAGGCAATTTCTCTCAAGCAGTCCGAATCTTTAATTCATTCCTTTTCCTCGGCATAAATCATGTTTGTGGGGGGGAAAAAATTGTTGTGGTTGGTGGTTGTCTGTCCGCCCTGTCGCTCTACTGACCTGTAACCATTGGCATTGACTAGCCACACTCTGTGCCGCTGTGACTCTCGTACAAGATAAGCATTTTAAAGAGGGTGTACATGAAAAGTTTATTTTTCCTTTCCCTAGCAATGAATTTAATGTAAACATCAGCTGTTCTAAGCGATCTTGCTTCAGTATACAGTAATTGCATAGTGCATTGACAAATTATTAGTTTAAATGAGCAAGGCTGCCTTCAGATATGTCATTAAAACTCTTTAAATCCCAAAGACTTATCTGAATTAATTAAATTCATTATTTATTATTATTCAGAATCTGTCCGATTGAGTCAAAATAAAATGGTTTCTGCAACCAGCATAGTATCACATTGTTTTTATTTCCTCATTTAGAATAAATATTTCATTCCATTCAAATGTATGAGAAATGACTGAAACAGGCTTGCACAGAAAAGTCTCAGCCCTCAACCAAGATGTGTTCATGCCTTCAAGGGAAATGACCTACACACACCCCACCTCCCTGCTGTTTATTCTATATTGCTCATCAGGAGCACATCGCATTTGCGGTGTTCATTATGCACGTGTTAATCTTGCGCTGGGGGAGAAGGGTGGGAGTGGATAAGTTTTGTTTTGTTTTGTTTTTTCTATGGCGACGTTTGCGTTTGATGAATCTAATTCATTAGCTTGTCGGAGTGCAAAGAAGTGTGATCCATTATGACATAAATCAGGATGCAGCTGCTTTGTTATTCTGTCAGTATAGGTTGGGTGGTGTGCATTGAGTCTTTGACTGCACTCAGGCAGGTGTTTTTAAGTACTGTTTAACGGGGAAAACATGTTTAATTTATTTGAAATGTATCTTGTGCTGCTTCTGATTTGGGTGTGTAGTCCGTGTTCTTGTGGTGAAATTGAATATCTTAAAATATGATCTGACTTTCAGTAAAGTGGGGGAAAAAAAACATCCTGACCTACTTGAGGGAAAACTTCTAATAATAAAATACAGCTTGCACTTACATTAGAGGATCGCAGGCCTTGTGTAACTCCTCTGGAACCCAAGATGCAGGTGGGGGATTTGAAAAGAAGTTTCAGTTAAAAAAAAAAAATAATAATAAAGTAAGTTAGAAGGCAGGCATTGCCACATTGAATTACACCCTCAACAACACAGAATGTCAAGCTTATAGCACCTAAAATAGCACACCAATGATGGGACGGTCATTGTGATTTCCTTGGTCATGTTTAGAAGTGAACACCTTAAAACACTTGCCAAATATTTATTTAAAAATGTAGAGATTTGCATATTGATGGTAATTGTGTCCTACCGAGTTAAATGATTTATTACTAGTAACACAATTTATTTCAGAAGTGTGTGTCAAACTGGTAGTGCTTCATATAAATTAGTACCCAGTTTCAATGATGTTGGTGACCCATGTTTGGCATTGACTTGCGGTATTTAATTTGACCTTTGTGTTTCCGTTATCGTCTATTTTTTTTCTTCCTAGTTCCATTTATTATTGAGTTAAAGTGTGTACTGCATTAGACACCAACAGGTTTCTTTGCAGCCATTTGCTTCATCATATTTGACATCTATCACATTCTTACCCATTATGAAAATTGTAAAACAATATTGTAATTATGACTCTTGTCATGTCCCTTGTTTAGATGGGTGAAGGTGGGAAACTCCATTTGGATGAGTCTGGCAGTGATTCCAAAACGAACAAAGGTATT
>NC_135425.1:15385597-15583097 GCF_051991245.1 Festucalex cinctus
TATCACCTACAAAGCTACATTGCAAGTATTACTGAGTACAACAGGATTATCTGTCTGTTTTTTTGATCCACTTGCCCATTTGCTTCTTTTGATAAGCCAACCCTTAAAGTTTTATAACTTGCGCTCGTTTTTCCACATGGGCTTTCTCTATCCCTTTCTGTCTTGTCTCATTTTCGCCGTTCTGAGCTTGTTCACATAGTCTTCTACCCGTTTCTGTCGCCCTGTCTCCTTTTCTCAGCTCTCGGGGCTGTGAATTTATTCCACCCCCATTGTCATGCAGATTTCTCCGCGCCTCTTCCCACATGCCTACTTCTTCGTTTTATACGCCATCTCAAATCGCTCCATATTATCTGACACCACAACAGGGTGTTTCTTATCATTAAGAGCAGGAAAGATCAAACCAAAACATCAACTTTTGTTTTGGTATGGAAAATAAATCTTATTCTTTTCCTTTTTCTTATTTTCGCAGTTACTTATTTGTGTGTTTTCCAAGCTTTTACCTACTTTGTCAGCACAGCTAACTATCCTCCTCTTGTCCATTATTTATCATTCCATCTCGGTATGGCAAGGTTGCATTAAAAGTGTCTTATGTCCTCCCTCACCAACATTTAACAGAAACTTTTTTTTTTTTTTTACAGTGGAGAGAAAAAACAGTATTGTGAAAATGTTAACCGTCTCTTTGCTGTTTTCACCCTTTCATCTCAGCCAAACAGAAACTGGAGGATCGTCTAGCAGCTGCAGCCAGAGAAAAGCTGGCGCAGGCTTGCAAAGAGTCCAAAGAGAAACAGCTACAGGCGGAGAGGAAGAGGAAGGCAGCGCTATTTCTCCAAACTCTACATGAGGCCAAGAGAGCGGAACTAGACTTATCCACACAGCTTGAGGTAGATAAATGTTTGATAAAGGAGCTTCTGTAATTGTCATTGTGTTCATGTTCGTACATAATTTAACTGGACCATTAACCTACTCACCCTTCCTGAAATCATGGCTAAGCAATTCTTAAAGGAACAAATTGTTGGCACCTGAATGAACCGGTGCTAGTCCATCTTCTCACATAATGCCTCTTTGTTCTCACAGAGATACACGTCTGGGGGGTTATTCCGCAGAGCTCCTGGGCCGCCATACATTTCTTTCACATGTCAAATACACTGTTATGCAAATGGTGTTTTTCTCTGAATACCGGTTTTAAAAATAGTATATGTAATGGAACTTGGCATAATTTTCAAGTCATCAGCTCTAGAATTTGAATGTTTTTAAACAAAAAAAAAAGGCATATGTTTGTTACAGTCTGAAGAAGTCAAATACACCCATTGTCCACATTAAAAAATTCGAAGGAAAAAAAAAATTGTCTCTGTGAGTGAAGATATGCAAGAATCATTTGGATATGGTGCTGACAAAGCCCAAATATTCTTATGATACAACCCTAATGTTGATGGTATGATTCAATTTGTGTAGAAAGAATGGTTCAATAGTCTTAGGACACCTCTGGACTGTACCTCCAAATCAACACTGTTAAACACTCAACATCACAGACCTAAATAGTAGGGGTGTCACGATTCGCCAACTCCACGATTCGATTTAAATTTCGATTTTGGGGTCACGATTCGATTTTTTTTTCGATTTTTTTTTTTTTTCTCCGCTCCCCCACTTTATAACACAGAGGCATATGCTTCTGTAGGCTAAGGCTAGTCTATGATCATTGGTTCTATTCATTGTACAGTAAATCTTATTTCAAAAGATCGGCTTCCATATTATTTTTGTGTACATTTATGTAATATATGATAATTGACATTAGGCAGGAATGATCAAATTCAAAGAATTTATTTACAATATAAAGTTAACCGTCTTGTTCTTACTGAAGTGTAAAATAAAAAATAAAAAAACAAAAACAAAAAGTCACAGTGGGTGCCTGCCATCTATTGACTGTTTTTTGGTTACAACAGTGTGCTGTGCGTTCCTCTTAAAATAATGTGCAACAACAACAAAAAATATATTGTATCCAAAGTCATGGAACAAATACAGCCTGAACAAACTATATCCCAACATTTACAGTTGCTGGGCATACTGTAGCGTGGTTCAAGTACACTAATTAAATGTTTGAATCCAGCGTTTTCCACAGCCGAATAAGGCTGCAGGTCTGCTGCTATAAATAGACCTATGGCGTTAGTTATAGCTTTCGCGCGAGCTGAAGTGTGTGGAAGTTTCACTGTAAATGAGGATGAAATAGTTGGTTGGACCGTTGTTTTCCCACTTCTAGTTGAATTTGATAAATCTAAATCTTTGTGATGCCTGCGTAAATGTCCCGTCATGTTTGTCGTGTTTCCCGTGGCCGAGTACAGTACGCGCACATAGCATATCTTGCAAACTGTGGTCTTTTTATCGACAACGTGAACGTTGTCGACATAACTCACCGGGAACGCAAAATGTTTCCAAACTGGTGACGAGAGAAGCGGGAGCGGCTTGAAGCACCATTGCTGTGTCTGTCCGCGCTTGCCATCATGACTGCAGGAGAAGTCAGCTAACCCCGGGTTTTCACTGACTGCGGTTGCGGTGCGGTGCGTCTTGACTGCGTGCTCCGGACGGGTCAATTTTTTTGTCAATCCACACCGGCTCCGCACAGCTGCGGTCCGGCAGCTCCGTCGCCGCCCACTTCCCAACGTATCTCGCGGGACCGTGCGCGCGCGATCATGTGGCATCGAATCGAGTGTCCTCTCTTCTATTTCGATG
The DNA here is from genome assembly GCF_051991245.1 of Festucalex cinctus. NCBI lineage: Eukaryota > Metazoa > Chordata > Actinopteri > Syngnathiformes > Syngnathidae > Festucalex > Festucalex cinctus. The sequence continues at coordinate 15,388,322 of NC_135425.1, forward strand.
CTCGAAATCGTGACGTAATTTCGATCGATTTCGATAGAAAATCGAAATCGTGACACCCTTACTAAATAGCAGACAGCACTGTACAGCAGCAGGCCAAACAGCTGGAAAACAAGACGTCACTTTGTCATTGTGTTTATGGCTGCACTTATGCCCAGAGGACAGTAACATGAAGTGCCTGTTTATCGGGTATGTGGTTTCCTGTGATATTGCTAATTTTTGTGAGAATGTGACACAAACCATGTGGAGAAAGTTGAGTTACGCTATATTCATTAACACCTTGGTTTTATTGCCATCTGTTGTGTTTTCATGGATTTGTGATTGAACAAAGTACAGAACCATGATGTGAGCAAAGTGTTAGCAGTATCTGAGATCAACAGTAGTGGTTGAGAGGCTGGGACAGTCATTAGTGTGCTGTATTTGGAAACTGACTCAGCACACAACCTCAGTGAGCGCTACAGCTGATGTACCTTCATGGCATGGAAAGTTTGGAAACTGCCCTTTCAGGAATTCAGGCGGCACTGTGGTTTTAGCTACTTTTAACAAACACTTCAGTTGAGGATTGACACTTTGCTTCAATTAGTATGTTTGTATCTGCAAAATTCAGCAGATATAATTGGGTATGACAGGCATACCTTGTGCTTGCCACTTAACATTTGAAACAAGCAGCTGTGGTGACAGTTTGGGGCTCCATGTTAATGCCTCGCACAACTGGATGTGGGACTCCCAGCTTGCAATCTCCCAAACCATGTCAATTAATTATATAACATTTTTATTCAATTAGTATTTGTTGAATAGGTGTGTTTAAAGTGAAAATAGCCAAAAAGTGACTTTGAGTATCTCTGACTAGGTACTAAGATTACTTTTTCACAGTCATGCTTCCACTCTAAACTGTCTGAAGTTCTTAATGCAAAATTAGACAACAACAACAAAAAAGAGATTATTATGCTTAACTACCTTCCAATCAATTTTATGTGTTTAGTTGTTCAGAAAGCCCCAGTTGTTTTGTTTGGATCAATAGTACCTTGTGGGCAGATCCTGTTTTTATGCCGAAGTAAAAAGCTGGTCCAAAATGATTTGGAAGTGAGTGTAGTTCATGTGATTTATTAATAGCCCCCCCAAAAATTTATGTGCATTCATTAATTTTATTAAGCGAACCAGCTCAGCTCAGTCAATCGTATACTAGGAACAATGAAACAAACTAGGTGGAACCAAACGAGTAACATTTTTAAATTGTGGTATGCTTTTGAAGGTAGTGTACATTCCATATTTATAATGGTGCCGAATTAGTAGGTCACTCTGTTCTTATTTGTAAAGTTTCATAGGAGTGCTGAAATTGTTCTGAAATTTAAAAGCAGTCAAACTGTGAAAATCCCGACCACAGTAAATGCAATTAGTGGCAGCCTTTTGATGTGCAAATTGTCTTATTTGATGGATGACAGTTCCTGGTGTGAGTCCACTGGTTTGCATGTGTGTAAAGCTGGCTTGCTGCCTTGTAGGCCAGGTGTGTGTGGGCACTTCTGTCACTATGGTGCCATTTCTGTTGCAACTCTCCAGATGTTCAGTGACTTCTGCTGTGACCATCAAAGCAGGCATAAAAACAATCCTCTTAGTCACTGTGAAAATGTATTTACTATGTGTGAAATTTTAGCTACAACAGTGTTTCAAAACTCATAAAGTAATCAGGTAGATTAACCACACCTTAGTTTCACAATTTGAACCTTATTTTGTCTCCATAGTGAGGCTTGTGGAAGAAGTCTGTTTCCAACTTGCTGAGATCAAATTGGGGAAGGCCTTTTTCAGTTGCAACAAGACGATTTGAATGAGTATGGTGTGCAAGCACTTGACTCGCAGAAACAAGAGTCGTGATCTTCAACCGATCAAACACCTTTGGAGTACACTGCTGCGCAGACTTGATGTGGCAAATGCTGTTCTGGCTTTATGGAAGATACCCGCAGAATCGCTCCATCTGTTAATCGTATTTGTACAAGGACCTTGTGGTCTCGAGGCTGAACTTTGTGCATGACACTGAAACATAATAGTACCGGTAGTAGGTTAACTGGGTAAACTGTTTTCTAATTTGTATCCCAACTATATCACAAACTTGAATGATGAATAGATGAGTTGAATTAGAGGCACAGAGGCAGTCTTCTTTTGTAGGTTCTTATATACGTTAGCCAATTTTAATAAGTCTTGTCTGCCAAATTAGACAGTGTGGAACAAACTAAGCAATCATTTGCCCCCCCCCCCCCCTTTTTTTTTTTTTTTTTTTTTTGCTTCATCTGTCAGTGCCAAAAGCAGTCTAAACTTGTGGTTGATATTTACTGTGCAGTACTTCATTCAGCCTTCATGAAGCTTACAGTATTAGCTATCTTCGCTCCGTGTAAGTTTAATAAATCATCATTAAATAGTAGAACCCATAGTGACTGGAGGACGGCATCTATTTTTCCTGCAAAATCCTGCAGAAATTAAAAATGTATTTAACTGAAAGCGTTTAAGGTTGCAAACAGGTAAACGATTCTTCAACAACACCAAGCAAACTGTAGCAACATTGGGTGACTTTATGATGAACTAAATTATTTTCGGATTTCCAATGGCTTTCCCTGACCTGGCAATAGTATATATGTAATATCCATCTGGTATCGCTCCACAGTAATTTTGTCGGGAAAAGGTGGGACATTCTGTACAATCATTTGAACAGATTGGACGATGCGGCATTCTACACATTTGTTTTAACCAATCAAGGCCACAGATGAAAATGAGTTTGTGTCCGTTCATCGTTCTTGTCGAAGAGGGGAAAAGCACGAACATTTTACCAGCTAGAAATGCACAAAGCGCTTCTCGCTGTTCAACATTCAACAAGGAAACAGTGAATAATTCTGTGAGAACTGAATTAATTGTAGCATCCATTCGTCCATGTTGGGTTTGTTTGTTAGACCCGGCGTCAGCGCTGGCTTCCTGGTTTCGTCACAGTTGCATATCCTGTCCCCAAACACAATGTCGCTCTGTGATTGGTCCGAACCACCAGTGGTTTGGGAACGGCATTTATCTGCGGGAGCGGTACAAGACGTATTCTCCGGAGTTTGTGAACTCACAAATACCGCGAGAATTCATCTTGCGAGAGCAAGGTTAGGCTTTCCCTATGACCACTTGGATTGCTGTTTTTCAAAGAACAATATAGTTGGGTTTGAAACCAATGTCTATTTTTTTTTTCAGCTTTTGAGTTCTTTGGATTCTTTACCATTTTCTCCCATGTGTTGTACCATACTGTAGTTTGTACAACAATTGCAGTTATTGTCACCTTCCCGTTTTGTGAATCTGTAAAACAGTTTTTATTTCAAGACCATATTTGTCAGTTCTTAGTGTTGCCAAGCTTGTTTTGCCCTTTATATTTTGTAGAAAGATACGTGTCATTTATCTACCAACTTCTCTCAAGGGACAGTTGAATGTGAGCTAAATGCCAACTGAAATGAATTGGAATAAAGCGATTAAATTAACATTAATAGTAAATGTTACAGCTAAGAAAGTTAAAGATTGTGTCATTGAGAATTTGTGAATCTATATGTGAATTGTATTTTACATGAAGCTAAAATGTTTTCATATGCTCTTGAGGCTAATAGTCTATAAATAATCAATCAATGCACATTTTAAGTGGTAAGAGAACCACTGTGACACTCCTAATCTCTAATAATATACCTACCATAAACATTCATTATTTATTGTTCCTCTTGCTAGTGTTCCAACCCAAGTATATCTTGCCCAAGCAGGTGAGACACTACATTTTTTCAGCCTAGTGTTGGGATAAGCTTCCCATAAGTCAGACCTAATTTTAAACAAACCTTGCTTCCCGTCATTTCATTATCTCTGCCTGAGCACTGACTCCCGATAACGCGCCAACAGAAAGGTGTGATAAATATTCCTCTCCCGACTTTCTTGACTGTTTTTTAAATAGCTATTGATTGTCCTATGCACCCAGCACTCCACTTTGCAGACGTTGCCCCTTTATCTCATTTGCCTGCTGCTTTCATCTGCTGTCTTCGTCATCCTTCTGTTGTCCTTCATCACTCCCGTGCCATTGTTTAATGTTCTTCTCCTTTTCCACTGTACTGTAGTATTTTACCAGATTGGGAATGGTAGGGATTGAGAGAGTGTGATTGACTCAAGGAGTAGATAAATTTACCAAAGCTGACTGTAACCGGTACAAAGTTGAATTTACAGTATCGTACGCTTTGAGCTGCTCGCTACCTGTTTCTCATCATGGCTGCGTCCAAGCACTAAAATCCAATTGTGTTTTAAATAAACTTTGTTTTTGTTCAATCATTCCAACTGATTGAACGGTGTGTGGTTTGTGCTACAATCGTAGCAAAAATGAAGCGTTAACCTCAATCGGAAGTTTCTCCAAGTTTTAGTCCCTTCTCTGGGGAAGTACTTAATCTGCGTGAATATGTTTAGATCAGCATGAAATTAAATTGAAAATGTAAAGCAGTAGTAGAAGTAGTAGTGCCCCTCAGATTGCACTTCTGAAATGGGATGGAAAGCCTTAACCCTGAAAGATTAAATTTGACCTTGCAAGATTTAGGGTCATGTTTAATCCACTGATAGACTGAGGCCATCTTTTCAGCATCCATCCACAACCGTCCACACTAATGTGAACAGAAGGGGCGGTACTTGGAGTAATTAGAGGCACTCTTCAGCTTAGGCAGGCAACTCCATTAAATTGTTCTGTAAACAATGGTTTTCAATCCGAAGAATACCAGTTTTGCATAGGAAACTTAGTTATACATTTGGCTTAACCAGATCATTTGATATCCTTGCTCCATTTGTAATGCTGCAAAGGGCTCAATCTTTGGCTCTGACAGCTCGAATGAAAACAACAGGAGATGTTAGCTATTCTTCCCTTGGCTCGTACTGATACAGATCTGGTGAGAAGTTGACATGAACTCATCATGGACATGCTAGAATCTGCACTGGGTTACAAACAGCTCCAAAAGACTCAAGTAGTTCTGCGGTCAAGCATGAGCACGGAAGTTTAGAGAGCTTATCCCTGCCAAGTTAGGACATCCTGGAAACTTCAAGATCACAAAAATATTTAGGCGAATATATGTGTATATTCAAGCCTGTATGTATTATGCAGACTCTGAAGGAACAAAATCTAAAACATATTCAAACTGGTGCACCCAATTCTTCTTCTAGAATATTATATAATATTTCCAGTCTGAATAAAGAACAGTTTAATTGAATAAATACAATTCCCAAAACATTAAAAACCACTAAGCCCAAGACACCCTGGATCATGACTGATTATAGCTTTATGTATGGCATGCATTTTGTTTGAATAGGCTTCGTAAAACCATAACTAACACATGCATGTGACTTGAGATAATCCTCTAATACCACTCGCTACACCAAGCTGGCCAGTTATCCTGCCTGTCCCACTTATACAGAACTGCTTTTGTACATGTTACATTACAGTGGATGACTATGACTCTGTCCCCACCGTGTAAAGGGGCTTATAGACAGTGTACGGACACTCTTTTTACCCAGTCTGCCATTTACGCTAATCTCTTGCATCTCGCTAAATGGATGGCCCTGTTATTGATTGTATACAGAGAAATAAGGCATCTGGGAATTCCTTTCCTCTGCCAAACATCAAATTGACAAAGAGACTGTTGAATTCAATCAATGAAGTCATTTTGCGTCTTTTGAATAATTACAGCAAGAACTCAATGCAATTGTGACTCAAAAGAGCGCTCCCTTACTGAATTTACATGCTCTCGTTGTCCTTGTAGATGCAAGAGGCGCTTTCTGTTCTGTCTGATGTACCGCTGTCGCAAACGTCCTCTGCAACACCTGCGTATCTTCAGGATGAAAGGTCTCACACGGAGAGTCGAGGAAGCCGACGCAGCAGGGAGGCACCGTCCTCGTCACACTACTCTACATCCCGAGCCACAGGCAGAGACTCCAAAAAAGGCCGATACCGAGACAGTGATCGGGAGAGACGCAGAGATCGAGATCGAGATCGTGAGAGAGACAGAAATAGGGACAAGGAAAGGGAAAAAGACAAAAGGAAGAAAAAACAGAAAAGGAGGTCACGGTCGAGATCCACATCAAGGCCACGTCGGAGATCACACAGGTCACGGTGAGCGCCATTAAAATTCTGCCGTTATGCATGCAATTCATTTATTTTTATTTTACTTGATCGTTATTCATATTTCCCGGAAAGTGAAAGACCATTGGATTTGGCCTTCATCTACTTTCTGTGTACATATTTGTCTAAAGTCAAATCACTCCATATAAGTTTCACCACCACCAATGTTAAATTTGTTGCCAAAAATATTCATCACACTTAATTCAAACGATAACTTAATAAAAATGCATTTTCAAGGACTAAACCGTTGACTAAATAGATGGACTTTTCCCATCAGTGAATAAAAATGAGACTATAATGTCTGCCAGAAATGGCAACGAATCAGAACTAATTTTGTTTGAAGAGGCTGAAGGAGTTGACAAGGAAAAAAAACGCCCATAATCAAACCTTTTTTTTTTTTTTTTTTTTTTTTTTTTTTTAAATTGTCCTTTTGAAATAAAACAGTTTCAAGGACTTCTCATTCAAGTAAGCCACATACCCCACACCTTCACCGCAGGGTACAACAATGGGCAAGAACAGATTTGTTACCTTGACTACCAAAGCAGAATTTTTCTCAGGTAAAAATGATAGTGTAAAGAGCACTCAAGGCGGCCCATAAAGGCATCGATTGTTTTTCGCTTCATCACCAAGCCGCCAAATTACACTTGTCAGTTAGTTTGAGGATCTGCTTGCCGTGGACACATCCCCCGTATGCTTCCAGACACAAATAGGCACTTGGCTGTGTAATTTCACACTTGATGGGCGGGCACTCCAGAGACCCAACTAAGCAATTAAAAGTCGTTTTTACAACAAAATGAAAGGCACTGTTATGGAAAAATGCGGAGAAATGGCAAGAACAGAACCTGACTGCAGAACATACTGCGGTACATAAACATCTACTACAATGCTAATCATTGGAAAGATGCCGTCTCCACTGAACAGACATCAGCAGCAGGTCCTGCGGTTTTGGTTTGTAGCAAAGTTCAAATGGCCTCAGCAGTTGACTCCCTAATTCTTGTGTGTGACGAGTAGCCACTTTGAACTGAGATAATTGTGACCACTTTTTTTTCCCCCCAATCCCTGAGGCTGAGTAAAGCTTTGGTCTTAATGACACACACAACTAATAGGGCCACACCGTGTCCATTAGATGAATGGCCATGATTTAAGGGAATATGCTGTTTACTTTTTCTGTCTTAGCATTGCCTCTTTATTATATACCATCAGGTTCTTAAAGCAAATGACTAACTTTTTGTAAATATACTATATATTTGGTTTCTTACTTGCTCATAGCCTCTTTCTTGCCACCCTTTGGGTGTATTTTTCAGTCCAGAGTGTCTCCTGTGCTCTGTCTTACACTGTCTTTGTGTGTTTGACAAGATCCCGCTCACGCTCCCCGAGTAGAAGGGGGCGGGATGGTCCATCACCAGAACGAAGTCGTGGTGTCAAGGCTCGCCAGTCCCATCATCACAGCAGCAGCTCCAGCCAGCCCAGGGAGCATTCTACATCCAGGTGATGTTACTGTCTAATGTACACTTACTGAATAATTTATTAGATGGGGCTCTATATATCCAGTGCTGGAATTTCAGCATTACTTTTCAGAATTTTAGAAAGTGACTTATTGGGTTTGAAAAGTGTTAATTTCTTTAACAACAGAGTTTAAGACTAATTTGCTCTGAGGTGGGGAAACATGTTCATCAAATTGTACATAAAATAAAACATACCATCTCTTATAATGTGATGAAGAATCACTTGTTTTGAGTATGTACAATAAATGTGTATAGTATACAGATAATTTACCTTGGCTGTCGGTTAATGTATGGATGGATGTTAGACGATGAGTTTAAGACTTTAGACTTTTAGACTTTGAATTGATTTTGGATATTCTTAATACTGTTTGAATTTCACATTTGAAAAGTTTTTCCATCAATAACAAAATTATTTTTATTTTTTAACTTAAAATTTCACATTTGAAACATTTTACTTGAATTTTAATGAAATTATTTTTATTCATTTATTTTTACTTAAGATGGACTTTGTATTCTTGAAGCTCCTAACAAGATTTGAATGTAGCTTCTCTTCACCCTCCCGTGGTATCTCTGCCCAAAGAAAGGCCCTCAGCTCAATAACGAGCATGCACACGGCACGCCAATGCCGCTACGTTGATAGTTTGACTCCACCAACATGTTCATGATGGAATATTGTTAAAAACAAAATGTTGGTGGTTTCATGTTGTTGTTTACATTATAGCATACAAGTAAAAAAGTATTCTCATCCTGTGATAGAGATAATCTTGCAGTTCCTTATAAACATATTTTGTGCATGATGAACACATGCCTGGACTACAGTGAGTCGGTTCTTTTGCCATATAGATGGTGAACCTCCCTTGCATTGACAGGGAATAAGGTGCTGCTTCCATTGGCTGGAAAGACCCCCAGTTCTAACAAGTCATTTACACATTTTCACTGGACGAAACCCTTGTAGTCCCTTCAAGACAATTGTAGACTAGCTGTAACGTTGAAAGTAATGCTTTGCTACTTGTTTACTCACGAGTAAACCTTGGTTGGATAAACTGACTGACTGTGTTAGACACCTCGAGTGAATGTAATTAAACACTGTGCAGAGACTGCACTGATGTACCCATTGCCTTGCCTTTGTAACAGTCGCATCAAATTAATTCAAAGGGGAATCTAGCTTCATGCTAAAATCAACAGTAAATCGATAGAAGCAATCAATTGTACAAACGTAGCCTTGGGTGTCCCGTTTAAAGACATTGATACACTTCTTTCACTGCTTGGCAGCTGTAAAATAAGCACAACTTTCCGTTGTGACTTTCATCAGGCGCAGCAAAGATGTGTCCTATCATTCCCTGCCGGAAACAACTGGCAGCCATGGGGGGTTATTTTAACCTGACAAGCTGCAGTAAAGTTTCTTTTGGTTCTTTTACTCTCCAGTCTGGGGAAAGAAGAAACAAAAACTGTTTGGGAAAGGCAGGCAATCTGTATTAGAATCTTGGAAGGGAAATTGTACAAAGATTATGTTTGGCACATCGATTACAGGCCAATCAGATCAGCAAACTACCATACAACAACACCACCACCAAAGAGTACAAACAGGCCTTCCATACAAAACATCTATGACCATCTATAGACCATTGGAACAGATACTTTGTGTTAAATGAATTAAATGAAATGATTTCCCTCAATCTGTTTTTGGTTTTGAAACTGTACATGCCATTTTCAAACAAAAACTCCTTGTATATGTATTGTTATTGTTAGCGTGCTGTGCCTTTTCCAACTGGTGCTTAAGTGCAGTATGTTTTGTAAAGAGGAAATCAACCACCCCAAAATGAGGCAAATAGAGCTGAGTCAGTACTGTGCTGTGGAAAAATGGCATTTGAGTCACTATGCTCTCAATGGACAGGACCACCTCCCAGAATCAACATAGCAGTTTGCGCTGTGACTTAAAATAGACAGATCATTAATATACTTAATGTTCACACTTTAGCGGAGCATACATTTGCATCGAGTGATTCTTAGGTTCTAATGCAGGCTCTGATTGAAGAGTCATTGCATCATTGGTGTGCGTCCACCTCCGGGTGGTTGTCATGGTGACAGTGTGTCAAAATGTACTTGCTGTCAATTGACCTTACCGTGGCACGCCCCTCCCCGCCCACTAAATGTGACGAGCAGCCCCCTCTGACATTTACTGGTCGAGATAAGCTGACGTGCATTCACAATAATGGCAAAGTTGTTCCTTGTGATTTCTCGGTCAGGTATATTCAGGCCGCCGATACTTCTCTTCGAAGCAAGCAGAGAGGCTTTAAATATTTCAGTGAAGGGTATCTTCACACCCTCACCATGCAGTTTTGCCTAAAAACAAAGGAAATACACATCGCTGTCTGCTGCAGAAGTCATAAAAAGACAGTCGCCTCACTCACTCCGACCGTGTCGGCAAAACCAAACTTTTTCGACATTGTTCCTGTCAAGCAGAGTAAGAATGAATTTATATTACAACAATGGAGAACATTACCTTTGGGCAGACGTCGTAGTTTCTGGTCATTTTGGAAGGATTCAACTGGTTGTGTGTGTGTGGTCTTCCACAAAGTTTGATCCAGTGCAGACATTTCTCGTAGTTGGTTGGGAAGGGAATAAACCAGACACCTCCTTCCAGTTGATCGTGATAACGGCTATCTCTCTTACACAAGCCGTGACTACAGCAGAACACTGAGTAGTTGATCGGGATAACGGTTATCTCTCATACACAAGCTGTGACTACAGAGTTTTAAGAAATTTTATTGATTTTTTTTTTTGATTTTTTTTTATTAATTTTTTTCTTCTTCTTCCTTTGGATAATCACGCAATGCAACACCGGGAGCTGGATTGCTTTTTCTGTAGCAAAACTCGCGTGCTGTCGCAGACTTGATTGGTATACTAGGTCATGCGGGCGTGGTTTACGTTAAGGTCAATTGTTTGTCAGTTTAAAACCATGAATAAAACGAGGAATAGAAAGTGCTCGCGATTGTAGCTAAGGAAATGGGGCCATGAGCCATATACGTAATTAACATTTGCTTTGTCCAGCTAACATGACCTTATATAACTTGTAATTTTCACTGATGATTTGTGACTGTAACTATGCGGGCGTGGTAATGTCATTTTATGATGTCTTTCAGTTTGTTGGTTTGCTGTCAAATCATAGCAGCAGTGACAGAGGCAGATTGGGAGTAGTGTAATTACCACAAAGACAACACTCCTTCTTGATTCATAAAGTAAAGGCCAGGTCTGATTAAACTTGTGCTATGGTATTCTTGCCTTTGCAGTTGAAACTGTGCTGTAAAAAAGGGAAAGATTAGTCATTGGTCCAAATGTTTTCAGGCTGGACCATCTCAATTTACAACTTGACAAGATGGATTTCTTATCTCTAAACTTCCATTCTAACAAGTCAATTGATCTTGGGAGGGTTACGTTGATCTTTTAATGATGCATGTGCTTCTCATTGCTAATTAGTGTTGCCTTCTGCTCTAATGAAGGAAGGGTTATGGTCTGTTTATCAATTAAAGCAGCTTTCAATCACAAGTGTAGCTGAATAAATTCACTTGTACAACGCCCTCAGCTCTGTTTCGCCAGGAAACAGAACAATCGGCTCTTGTCAACAACATCCCAAGTACCTACAAATGTCAAACCAATGAGAGAGTGCCTTATATGAAGTATTTATGAATGTATGCCCTTGGCACAGTGGTAGACAGCTTCCTGTTTTCTGGAGAGCGGGAGCACTGTCATGAGCAGATGTTCAATATTAAATTTTTAATTTTTTTTGTCAAGGTTTTACTGAAATAATGGGAATGTTTGACAGATGGCTATTATTAGTGCATGTTTGCAACACATTACCGCGTGTACAGTGCTTTTGTCAACATGCTAACAAGACTTTGATGCAAACTGGAACTGACAGTTTTTCCAAGCATTAATTTAGAAAGCAACAGTGCTGAATATACAAACCCAGCCGTATTACTAGATGAATTATTGCTGTAGTGTCTATATTAAAAAAATTATTTCATGCAGGTCTCCACTTGTAAAAAGGAAGAGCTCCATGTCCTTGGGAACCAAGAAGGCGGCAGGTTCCTCTGGTTCCCCTTACATATCACCCAATAGAGCTTTGTCACCATCACCAAGCCCTGCCTCCAGCCTTGCCCAGTCCAGGTGAGCACATAGTTGAAGAATTGAACCCTGTGGAACACCATATCTTCCGTTATACATTTAAATTCATTTTGCACATATTCATCTGGCCACTTTTTTTTTTTTTTTTTGCTCAGCATATTTTGTATGAAGGGACTACAATAATAAAATAGTCACACGACATCCCATCACAACAGCCACAACTCGACTACTGAGCTCACCAAATTCCCTGCAGCACAGATAGGCCAAGCAATGTAGCGTGATCATCTGCAGTCAGTGATGGCCAAGCGGTGAATATCATCGTGAATCAATTGAGTCGGGTGTATGTCTTGACCTCCGCCGAACGCCTGGGATTTTATCGAACCCAGGTTAAGAACCACTGGTCTAATCAGTTTAAACTGTCAGAAACGACACTTTCCTATTCAGGTCGTTGAAATGTTGAAACTCAACAATGATTTGCACTTTTACTGCTTTCGCGGCGATATTCTGAGAAATGTTGACCACTATTGATGTGATAGCTGCTGAGTGTTTGATGATCTGCAGGTAGATACTTCCCTTTCTACTATTATTCTCCTCATTTGACTGCTCCATATTCCTGTATTGCTTTGAACATTTGAGAACATATCATGAATATTGTATGACTCGTCCTGTTAACCCGATTGGTGTCTTTTTCTTCCTTCCCGCTCTCCTTTTGCTTTTGTTGAACACAGTTTGTCCTCTTGTCTCTCTGCAGGGGTGCTTCTCAGGAGAAAGAGCCTGTGTTGTCGTCTTCCATAGTTTCTGCTGTACAGTCCAAAATTACTCAGGTATTGTGCTCCTTGCTCTTACCTTAATTATGCCATATGCAGTTCTTTTCAAATTTACATCCAGTTTGGTTCAATCAAGTCTTTTTCTACAAATTTGTTGAAGCTCGGCTGGGAAAGAAAGCAGAACAGAGTTTGGACAGGATTCTCTCTTGGTTTGATTACATCTAGTAAAATGAAGCTTCACATAAATCTTGGTCACCTATAGAATGGTTTTATCAAGGGCATTGCTTTTAGTGGTATAGTGACAAGAGTGATGCTTACACTTTCTAAAGAGATTTTTAGAAAAGAAAATTTAAACACGAAAACATCATCCAGGAAGTTTTTTGGTGCACATTACAGTTAAGAGCCCTACAACGAAGAGGTTCAAACCTCACTAATGCCGCTTTTCCATCGTTCCCTCACGGCCGGGTACCACGCCACACCACACCTCATGCAACCTCACCAGACCCCAACCGCCGGTTTTCCATTACAACTGGCGCACGGCGAGAAGGGGGCGGCAACATTTGAACCGTCCACTCCAATCTTTCATTCTCACATTGTGTGTGGATCTGAGATAACATTTCCCGAGTGGCCAGTCGCGCCAACATTGAACCATAGTTACAATTTAATATCGATCACCATGGATGAAATATTCCGATTCACGACCGGCTCGCGTAGCTACAAAAATTGCCGCTTCGGTGTGGAATCGGTATGGTGGAAAAGCGCCATAAGAGAAACGGGCATCTTTTAAATTGTGGAACTGTCGACTCACTGGGTAGTGTGATGTCATGTTCACTGTAGTCCTTCTCTGAAAGCACAGCACATTAGTCAGTGTAATCGTGCACTCACTCACCCAAATATACTCTGACCTTGGTCAACACTCGCTCCGCTCCGCCCTGTTTAACATTACAGTGTCAAATTTATGACGCTCATCAAGCTGCTTTCCATAATCGGATGCGCACGCACGTATCGTTCCTGAATGAAAAAATGTATTTTATGATTGTAGAAAGCTATAAAGTGGAATGTGTGCTGGGGAGGAAAGGGTAGCTGGTTAGTTGGGCGTTTATGCCGCCGTTTTGGGTGATGACTGCGTAGACACACATCTCAGGCCTAACCGATGGAGGCAAAACACATTTGTTTGTTTCGCCAACTCACCGCTCCTCTTGCCTGTATCACACCACGGCTCCCTAACTCCTGCTGTTCTCTGCCGAGTGATTGTCGTCACAGCCACTTATTACAACTTAAACCCCCACCTGTGATGTTTTACAAACACACCTTGAATAATTCAACACCTTCTAATAGTCTTGTTGCTAGTCGCTCATCCTGCCTGCCTGGTCGCTGTCGTGCTTGCCGTTGCTTTCCCTTCTGCTCATCCTCTCGGCTGTTAGTTTGTTTCATATGCAGGTTTGTGCACCCATCCTGCAGCATTTTGTCTTACATGCATCGTACTTCATCAATTTTATATATACATTTTTTTTCCCTTTTTAGAGTATTATTTTTCATCCCTGACATAGCTGGGTTTAAGGCCAGGCTGGTGAAGGGGGTGTGTGTGTGTGGGGGGGGGGGTGTTTTGTTAAGGCGGTGCTGTTTTGACAGGATTTTAATGAGTTGAGAAGGAACTGGGCTGGTGTACAAACTATGTATCGTTATCACAAAGTGAGTCTCGGTTGTTACAGTGCAACTATACCCTAAAGAAACCTCACTTCTTTCACCCGTTTCACACTAGCTCTCCGCTAAATTGGCATGAGATACGCAAAACTTAAGCCTGTGCCTTTCAGACAAAATTGGTGGTTATGTTAGTTTTTAATCATGGTGATAAGCAGTGTTTACGGGGTCCCCACAAGTCATCTTTTATTGTATGTGTGTCGGTTTGTTTATTAGAGGGCTAGGTGATATAAACAGTCTGAGCTAATTATGTCCCTTGATAAATTTTCTACAGTACCTATAACGTCAACGAAAAGTAATTATAATGCCAATTTTAACACACCTTGAACATTTTACTTAATTATATTATTCATTGTTGTCAAGAGATGTTTGATACCACTTTTTTTCAGACCGATATCAGTACGAGTTTTCAACTTGGTACTCACCCATCCCTAATCTTTCCCTTATATTGGCAATTGGCTCAAGTTTTAGGAACCAGCTTCCTTGCCCCTCGAAAAGGCTTAGGCTCCCTTGTATCAGGGGTCAGCAACTATTTTGAAACTGAGGGCTACTTCTTGGGTACCGATTAATGTGAACGCTACCGCCAGTTTGATACACACTTTTGAAATAACAGATTTGCTCAAATGACCTTTAATAATGTTTTGTTTTGATATTAATAATTAAGGATTTAAATTCTTGTGAAGACACTGATAATGTTAACGCCGCCTCACAATTTAACAGATGAATATCTATAAATCTGCTTATTTTTCCTATGATCACCTTTTTAATATTCCGAGGAAATTACTATGACATTACTGGTGAGCTATTTTGTAACAAGGCCGCCAGCTACTCAAGTGGTCTTCAGAGGTTACCTGGTGCCTCAGGCACCACGTTTGTGACCTCTGCTTTATATCTTAATAACGTCTTGATAGGTCTCAATAATTGTCTTAAACTGTGTCAACAATAGGTAATCCAAGCAATTCCTTGAAGCAAATGTAAATCAGATCTTCCAGGAACTGGCTAAGAAGGTTGAAGCGTGACATGAGACGACTGCCGAGGCGGTGCTAGCTGCAGGCATAGGCGAAATGATAATCAAAGGCAGAATAAGGAATGAGAATATAAAAGCCTGCAAGCAGCTCTTTATGGCAGACTAACGGTGGCTGGTGGCCTGACTCGTGCACCCCTCGACACCGAGCTCTCACACTGGGAGGAAGAAAGTGTGGCTACAGGCGCTGCACAGGCACCATGTCAGCCCGAGACATCACTGACAAGTGTGTGTTTAGTGTACATTTCCAGTCACTGGGGGGCAAAAATGAAATGAAATGGCCTTTTGAGTGATGTGATATGACAATTCCACCCCCTCTGTGATTACAGCTGTTAATTTGTCTCTTCTGTCAGCTGAGCTCAGGGGTGGATATTTGTCCATGTGTGAATGAATCACTCCCGGGAAGTGAGCTAGCGCATCCCCGGAGGAAGGGAAATGAAAGTGCAAACTAAAGCCAGTCTTTGACTGCAGTGGACGTGGTAACCATCTATAGAAGGGTTTGGGGACATCATTATGTTTGTGCGTGCCTCAAAAAAGGCAGGAAGTGCATTCCAAAAGAAGAAATGGGCTCCCTTGCCATACAACAGCTGTAAAAACATGTCTCCCATTGACGGTGTAAAGTGCTTCACATATGAGTAATATGAGTGTTTCTGACCTTTACATCCATGCTGGTAAAGGCCCAGTTTGCTTCTGCAAAGCTTTGTGCCGAAGAAGGTCTCTTAGCTTCTTGTGAAAAGAGTCTGTGCTGAGCCAAAGGGACACCAGAAAACAGAACCGCCAAGGACATACAAACTTGGTGGACTGTGGACAAGACAGCTCCTACATTAGGAGTGTCAAACTCATTTTCATCACAGGCCACAACAGATTGGTGCTTCCCCTCAGTGGGCAAGTTGTAACTGTGGAAAAACTCTGTATAAACTCTTCTAGATAGATACTGTACATCATTAGATGATGGCCCCTGTATTCGATTATCAACCTTTATCTTTGGGCATTCCATGGTTTTTGTCACTTGCTGTCGACTGAAGATGAGATTTGTTGCTCAGGCCTGAGCAACTGTCATGCTATCATTCGACAGCAAGTGGGAAAATGGCCGTCTTCTGGTATTGATGACAAAATAAAAACTGCTGGATCTTCCATTGAAAAGAGACAAAATACAAGGGAGGAGCAAAATTTACATTTTCTTCTCGACATGTAGCTGTTGGTTAAAATTGGAAAGATATGTGTGTGGCAAGAAAATGAACCACTGCCGGAAAATGAAGACTGCAGAGTACAATAGTACATCGTCCAAGGCTCAGCAAGCGGGTAAGCTAACACGTTAGCATGAATGGTTATTTTTCTACCTTCAAATTTTCCAATGTTGCGACAGCATCAAATGGATTAATGATGAGTCCGCATTGTGAAAGCATCAATAGAGGAGAGCAGTTTTAAGCAGAACAGGTACTTTGAAGTGGAAAGATGCGTGAGAAGTTCCAAGCCATCCCCAGAAGCACACATCATTATTTTGCCATCATTTTAAGCGTGCCAAGGCTACTGGAGATACTCACTGAACTGAACCTTGTTTTGTTTCTGTTACTCTGTTTAGGATCTAATGGCAAAAGTACGTGCTATGCTCGCCTCGTCAAAGGTTTTCCAGCCTCCCACTTCCTGAAGACATCTGCTAACCAAGAACACTCAGCAATTTCCAGGAGATTACGCAACTGGAGTCTGTTTGAGCTCCTTTTGGTTATCATTGGTTCATCTCTTAATTTGAGAGTTTGATTGCCCACAGTCACTTACCTGAAGATGATGTATTTAGTTTGACCGCCTCCTTTCAAAAGTGACTCAGCAGCTGATGATGGATCATGTTCCCAGTTTGAATCCCCCGTTTATCAAATATATTTTGTTCTTTTGGTTTTGCAAGTACTGGTACTTATGTTGGAACTTATCCAAAAGTTGTGAAACTCCTTCTATGAAGGATATTAAGTATTCACATCTGTCACCTCCACAACATACCTTTTCTACTTCCCCTCAGTGCTTGTGTGGCCTTGTATTTTTGCTCTAGATCCAAACTGTTAATAAAGTGTAATTAATAATTCTTGTCATTGCCCAGACTTGAAGTGAGTTTTCATTCTTTATCCTAACCCAAACTAAATGTTGCGATGATGTGACTTGGGTTTAAAGGCTTTTGTGTGGTCCGGACTCTGTTTGATTGTTGGCTGTTGTCCTTATTTATATCAAGCAGCTGGAATGGATCCAGGTGACTGAATCACAGGTTGATTTCTTCATTGTCCTTCATTTAGCTGTAGACTGATAAGGTGGAAGGACATTTTCTTGCCATCAAACCTAAATATCATTGACTGTACTGTGATGTTGAGGATAAAACCCCACAAGCCAATCTATTCATTGTCTCATGTCCTCCGGGTGTTTGGGTCTAAGATGGCACTGGTGACCAACTATGCAGTGAAACCAGAAATCTTTTTCAGACTTTTCCCCAACAACCCCAGGCAGAGTATAAGCTCATAAAAGAGTAAATGTTCCGAAAGATAGCCTGTTTAAGACCCCATAGAGCCATAAGATGATCAGCAATAAATTCTCTTATAGACAAGCCGTAAAGAGACCCTAAAACACAGATGTGGTGCTGTCTGTCTGCCAGCTACACACTAGTGTTTTTTTTTTTTTCTCTCTCGTAACAACTCCCAAAATCTATTTTTATTAAATGAAACTATCATGAGATTATTGTTCACCGGTCTTAAACTAAAACGTCGCATTAATTGATGGTTCTTCAGCAAGCAGTTGTAAACGAATATTGGACCATTTTCTGTGTAACCTTTTTTTTTTTTTTTTTTTTTTTTTTTTAAAATATGTCAAATGACCGTTTCGGCCACACAAACTACTAGAGGTGGACGCATCAATGAATTTTGAGCATCTCTCAACCATCAACAGTCGGGCCGTTAATGTTTTGAGTCGAACCAAATTGTAATCATCAATCTGTCATTCCTCAGTGAAATTGGCATTCGTCAATGTTTCCATCATGCGTCAGCAAAATGGATATTCCGTTTTGCTGACGTGTGCACGGTCGTAAATGCCGCGAATTCTGCTGCACACGACCGACGAACTCAGTACTTCCCATTTTTAGTACCCTTAGCTGTTCAGTAACTTGCCTGACTTAAAATGGTGCACGGAAGGACCCTTAGCTGTCTAATAGCATGCTTAATGTCAATTAAACAAACTGAGCACTGAACTAATGCTTGCATGAACTTAGTATTAATGAGGAATTTACAATAAGAGAAAATACCTATTTTGATTGATTACAATGACGAACGTAAACCCACATCAGGCAATGGTTAGTCCATCAATTCTAAGTTTCTCGACGGACCTTCCATCAGTTTTGATGGAATGCCTACTTCTGTAGTTTAGTCAGATTGCCAGCTTTCCCCACTTTTTGATTTCGTGATGTCTATTTAGTGGTTTTAGTTTTCTGTGTGCTGTGGTTGTGGAAAAACGTATATTCTCACCATTAAATACACTTTTTTTATTTTTTTATTTTTATTTTTTTTATTATTATTTTTTCACTACTGTTTCTCGCAAAGCTTCAAAGATTTTCATTTCTGGGCATGTTTTTCTTTAAATAAGATTGTCTTCCATGCGTCCCTCCCTGAGTACTTGACCCAATTCCAAGCGTTGCTATTGTAAGAAATGAAAAGCCCCCATCAGTTAAATAAGGTGAGCTGAAAAGTATGGGGGAAATAATAAGCATATTGTATGAGAAGTCGCCACCATTGAAACGGTTTAGTCGAAAGCAGTGAAAGGCTTTATTTTTCCAGTCCACTTTACATGTGGCTGTATTTCTTTTAAAGAGTATATGTTTGGGCTCAGAAGCTTTAAGTCAGCAAGTGTACTTAAGAGCATGCGTTGTCTAAATGAAATATGCGCATAAACTTTTCTCCATGTAATGTATGTTTATCATGGCTAGGTTGAGCAGGTTGCACATAAAGCCATCTTTTGGATGACTGCTAGATTTGTTTGGCGAGGCAGTTCTAATCCGGCTCGGTGCCGATAAACGCTTCAGGTTTTTGCTTTGCTTTTCTCTTCACATCAGCAAGAGACTTCCCTTGAGGCGGTGTGGCATGTGGGTCAAAAATTCAGCAAGCACTTCATCTGGCCAATACAAAGAAAAGACACTTATTTGATTATTTGGGGCCTTTATCTGCCCGTAGAGCTGCACCAGCTTTGATAAGGAGAGCTAAGCAGCTTCTTTTCAACCTCACTAATTGTTTGCCATTATGGAGGAATCCCTAAGTAGTGACACAATCAGAGTTTATTAAGAGATTTAAACATGGAATCGAGACATAGTTCTTTATTAGCAAAGTACGTATAGCACAAGCACACCCTGTAAGGATATCTAAAGTCTGTGGAATATTCTGTTTTCACCCGTATTTGAGAATGCAAACAGATGAAAGTCTAAATGTCAATTACTGTATATCACCTTACTTGTTTATGCAAGTGTTTAGCATAATGCAAGTAAGATGCCGTGACCTACATGGTTGAAATATGTTTTGAAGGCAAAGTGACGATCAAGGCCATTTAAAAACATCACCTGTTATCTTTGGGATTTTAACTCCATTTTCCAGGCTTTGTCAGCGCACTTACTGGCTCAGGTAAGCAATTAAATCAGCATTTTTCCACGCATAATGTGAACATGCCAAACAAACTGACCCTGCAGAAATGACGGAGCCCACACAGCGTTTTGCTTAACCTGTGCGTTGTAAACAGAGAGTCACTTTGGTTTCACATTTTAAGGATTGGTTGGTAGAAGTGGGATCAAAAACCACCTAGAG
This sequence comes from Festucalex cinctus, assembly GCF_051991245.1. Classification (NCBI taxonomy): domain Eukaryota; kingdom Metazoa; phylum Chordata; class Actinopteri; order Syngnathiformes; family Syngnathidae; genus Festucalex; species Festucalex cinctus. The sequence goes on from NC_135425.1 coordinate 15,408,406, forward strand.
GGCCTCTCTGCCGCTTGCGTGGTGGACCTGATGGCCCAGCAAAGTCTCTATTGCCTCGTACTGATACTTGGTCACTTTTCTGTTTGTTAGCCTCTTCAATTCGACCTTTTCGAAGCGAAGCGACTTGTATTGTTACTGCTGATGAAAGTGTCTGAAGTTGTACTGATGTAGTCCGGGTACTTAAGATATATCCTCAGATTGCCTTGCAGTTCCTAGGTCAACACATTGGTTGCTCGTCTTGGCTGTATTTGGTTTTTCTCTGCATTCTTAATAGATTCTCATAACAGAATTCCCAAGAAGAAGCAAATGGTCAAAGAAGTGCACAGAGATGGCAAGGAACTTGGAGATAAAAGGTAAAATCATGTAATATAAGGTCTGCTTTTTCTTTAGTGAGAGCGGTTTCAGTATTTAAGGCACGCTTGTTCAAATGAGATATATTATGGCGATGTCAAACTTTTAACTTATTACTACTCTTTTAAGTGCTCAACCCTTGAGCAGTGTCTGATACTTGGGAAAAATTACATCCAGTGCCATGAAAATGTTTTTGTTCCTTTACTGATTTATCACGCTGAAATATTTTGGATCATGACAGTTTTAATATCTCACAAAGACAACCTAAGTAAATATATAAATAAATGCACTTTCTAAATAATGGTTTTGTTTATTAAAGTGGGTGTTGCCTAGTATTTTGTGGAAGGTCGTTCCAAAGGGAGGGACCGGCAACTGCAAAGGCTCGATCCCCACTAAGCCTCCGCTTTGCCCTCGGCACCTCCAATTGTGTCTGGTCTGCTAACCTGAGGCACTGGGCATGTGCGTCGGGGTGCAAGAGCTCAGCGAGATAAAGTGGGGCGAGACCATTTAGAGATTTAAAAACAAATAAAATAATCTTTAAATGGGCTCGAAATTTCACGGGCAGCCAGTGAAGAGAGGCTAGGATAATAGGGATTATGTGTTCCCTCTTACGGGCACCAGTAAGGAGACGAGAAGCAGCATTTTGGACAAGCTGGAAATGCTTGAGGGAGGACTGGCTGATTCCAAAGTAAAGTGCATTACAGTAAACCAGCTGAAATTTAACAAAGGCATGGATTACCGTTTCTAAGTGCTGCTGAGATTTTTTACCTTAGCCAGCTGCCTAAAATGGAAAAAAAGCAGGATTTGACAACAACGGCAATTTGCCGGTCCAGTTTAAAGTCACTGTCCATCTTGACACAGGTTTGAGGCTGTTGGCTTTAGATAGTGTGCCAGAGGACCCAAGTCAGCAGCATGAAAAGGGCCACTGGGACCAAAGACTATAACTTCTGTTTTCTTCTCATTGAAGTTCAAGAAATTTAAAGCCATCCAGGCTTTGATTTCCTCCAGACAGGACAAAAGAGGCATCAATGAGAAACCGTCCGTTTTACTAAGCGGGACTTAGATCCGACATCTGCATAGCAGTGAAAAGAAATCCCATGTTTTCTTAGGATGGAGCCCAAGGGCAGTAAATATAACGAGAACAGTATGGGCCCCAATACAGAACCTTGTGGAACACCATATGACAGTGGGGCGGTGCGGGACTCGGCCAAATAGGATCAAAACCACTCAAGAGCACTACCACCAATGCCCACCTGGTGCTGTAAACGAGCCAACAGAATACTGTGGTTCACTGTATCAAACTCTGCAGTCAGATCTAACAGAACGAGACATACATACATACATAGCCTCCAGTGTCATTTGCGAGGATGTCATTGAAAACTCATAACAGGGCTGACTGTGCTATGCATTTTCTTAAAACCTGACTGGAAAACTTCCAATATGTCATTTTCGTCCAAGTGCTTCACTTAAATAGTACCTGTCATCCGTGCGAGAGAGAACACAAAAGATCATCTCACATTTGCCAGCACGTCCTGCTCTTATACCAAGTCCTAATTCACACCTTACCTGGTCATACCCCCTCTTTGATAATAAAACAATGGGCCAAATATTAAGTCACAGTTTTATTTGTAATGAAAGCAATCCCATCGCATCTGCACAAAGCGACTCGGGATGCAATTGTGCCTGACATTTGCGACTTCATTAACTTAAACAGGCGTAGAGAGAGATTGCGTGCATGTGAGTCACTGGAGGCAGAGTGGCTGAATTGGCCTTGCCGAGGGAAGTGACTCTCGAAAGTAGTTACAGGGGAGATAAACATTTAGTTCACAGTGAAGGACGCTTAGATCCCTGCATGTTCATTGAACAATATCTGCCTAATTTCTTATCTAAGCGACCGATCTTACCTCAACAAATCCCAAAGGACCTCTTGAATTCCACCTCAATCTATTGGATTCCTATTCATCTTGTTGAATAAACAGCCACAATCAACACAAAAGTGTACCGGCCTACCTACTGTCTCCAATTTTCTTCAACCAACAAAGTCAGCTCAACTAAACCAGGGGTCTGCAACATGCAGCTCTGGAGCCACATGCGGTCCTTTAGGTCCCTCTCATGTAGCTTCTTGTGGATCTGTAATTTTATTTATTTATTTATTTTTTTTGTAGATAAAATATTCTTCAAATGAATTTATTTTATTTTTTTTTTAAGTTAAGTTGTCATAAAAAGAGATGATAGGTGGTTGAAGATGTTTTAAAAATTGCCTAAAAATGTCCAGAGGAAAAGCAGAAAATTACCATAAAATTTCTTTGTAACTGCCAAAAAAAAAGTCAGAAATTTGATAAAAAAAAAAAAAAAAGGCAGACAGAAAACATTCAAAAAGCAACTATAAAATGTCCAAAACAAAAAGAAATCTTGAAAATTAACGTAAAATGTCCACAAAATCGCCCAAAATTTCAGAAACTGATTTAAGAAAAAGGAGGAAAGAAAATGTTCAAAAAATAGCCATAAAATGTCTAAAAACAAAATCCCAACAATTACCATAAAATATACACAAAATTGCAACAAAAAAAAGTCAGAAAATTGAAAATAGCCATAAAATGTAAAAAAAAAAAAAAAAAAAGGCAGAAAATTAGCATGCCCCTAAAATTGCCAAAACTGTTAGAAATTTGACCGAAAAGCAATAAAGATAATAAATGTTTGAACAATTATCCATAAAAAATAAATAAAAAATAAAAACATAAAATGAAGAGGAAAGGTAGAAAAAAATGAATATGTATGTATTGGATGCCGCATACTTTTGTACATTAGACTAACACCAACACACTCTTTCTTTAATCACAATCTTCAAATGTTTTATGGCTCCAGACAAATGTTTGCTTATCTGGCCTAAAATGGCTCTTTTGACAGGAAAGGTTGCTGACCCCTGAACTAAAACCAAGTAATCGAATTGCCTACCTGTCTAACCAAACACCCCTCGACAACCAAGACTACCTTCCGCTACCTCAAACAGACCTCACATAGTACAACTAAAAAACATCTGACCGCACTTCCAACTGACTTGCCCTAACCAACCTGCCTCATTAAGTGCTCAACCAACTCCAATACACCACTCCAACAAACCCTTGCCTACTTACGTGTGAGCAGCAGACACCAGACTCCAACTGTACAAACCCGCCCAGCCAAGCCATCCATAACTTTGTCGCGTCAGACTTTAATCTATGATCATCTCACCAAAATGTCTCAAGAGCACTGCTTTGAATTGCAGCACTCTGTCATTGTCTGTGCTCCATCGTGCTTCATCCCGAAATGAAGGTCGTCTGTATTTTATTAGCTAATAGTCGCTTTCCTTGACAAGGACTCTCAAACTTCATGGCCAACGTCAAACTAGATAATGCAGATTATTTGCATTCTTTATGCTCTTATAAATGATCTCCCGCTATCATATTATTTTAAACATTTCAAACTTTTGAAACATCTGAGTTATTACCAGGGCTCAAGTGGTGTCCTGTCTGTTATTCAGAAAATAAAGATTTTAAGTTTTTCTGCCATTTCTATATTTTAATCGTCCTCCAGAAACATGACAAACAGATCTTTTATTTGGATGCAAGACTGAAAATAGACAGCAAAATACAATGTGTGCCAAGTCTCCGGTCTTATCTTTGAGTAAGGGGATTTGGAGGGCTTTCATCACTGGATTTTAAAGCGTTTATTACCTTAAATTGACTTGTGTCCTAAATCCTTAGATCTAATCTTGGCTCCATTGGGGACGTACAGTTAGCAGCTATTGTCAAAGTGTCAACTCCTTTACAGCTCACTTGTGTTACTCATCAGTCAGCTAGAATTGTCCCCAGCTGGGAGTTTTTGCTGCTTTTGTAAAAATAATGATGTTGACGGTAACATCCGTGTCCAGATACTGCCTAAAGACATCAGGATGCATGCAGTATTTTCATCTTGTGGACGGACTATTGTGATTTGTTTAAAGCACTCTAGTTCTCAAGTCACTCTTTTTAGCAAGTCTTGGTGAGCTTGAGCAGCAGGTGATCTTTATTAAAACACTGGCTCCCAACATTCAGCTCATGTTTGACCTTTTCACACCAGCCCGCGGAACATTGCAGCTCAATCGTTTGACACTTGAAGATACCTCATCCTTGAAATTGTTGGGTTCCAGGATCCAAAATGAATGTTCGATCTGTCTGGAGGGGGGGAAAAAATGCCTGATTTTTGTAACACTTGTTAGCAAAATCAATTGGAAACTAAGGTGGATGTGTGAAAAAGTTTGTATCCATGTTGAGCATTGTTTTCTTGTACACAAATGAAAGTCGTGAAGAATATTGTGCTAATGTGCTTCATCTATTTGTGCAGGTTGGTTTGTCTGCTCATTCATCTCTGATTTGTAGTGCTTCTTTGGCATTATTTTTTTTTTTCCAGGTCAAATTCTAATGTCATAGTGATTGACTTTCACCGAAGCTGTTAGGGCAAAATTCACTTGTAAATTGCGGTCGACCATATCAAGTCATAACTGATCATTTAAAGCACTTAACAGGTGAAATCCAGACCTTTAATTGCTCACTAAATACTCTTATTGCACCTTTAATAACACGTGTTTACAATGTGTTGTGACAGAACAGGAACACATAAATAAAACTAAACATACAGTGCAATCCAGTAGGATCTATGGTATGAAAACCGACTGAGGCACCTGAGCAAGCCTGGTTTGCCATTTAAATCAAATTTCATTGATCCCACCTTGTACGAATTTAAATGGGAAGCAATTATGCTTGTAAACATTAAAGGTATAAGTGACATAATCATGCTCGAGGAGTAGCATGGGTTCCTAAAAGTAATATTCTGTGAGTCAACTCTGGATAAATAAGGTGAATGTTATTGGTTCAAGAAAAGTGTGACTCAAATCAAACATCCTCATATTACACTGTTGGCCTTGGCCGTAATAATGACACTTCTGGTTCCCCAGATGATGTGGTTGTCCTCAGGTCCCGCTGCTGAGCTGCTCAATATCCTGGCTGGTATTAGTCTTATAAAACCGGTTGCACCCTTGGCATTGTGCGAGGTAATGGAGAAGACAGAAAGAGACTCTTCGAGAGCCGAATTGAAAAGGACTGAGTTGGGAAACGGCTTTTATTTTGGCCAAATATCCATTTAAATGGGTTTGACAGACGACGCTTAGCACCCACCCGGAGGCATCCGAGGCTGACATTGCGGCCCACTATTGGGAAGCTCTTCAAAAGTTAAGTTAAAACACTTCATTATTTCCTGCTGTTATTTATTAATATTGCTGCATTGATGTATAAAATATTTTTTCCTATGAAAGCTTTGGTAAGAACCGCCTATATGATTAGGATTCAGTATGCTTGGTTTATTTTTTGTATCTTAATTTTTAAGTGTGTGAATATTTGTGCCATTTTAGATTAAAATTATGAACATCGTTGAACTGCAAACCACGATAAAATCACTCATCTTATTACACGCAAACATGGATTGAGCTGTAAAATCCAACTTGTGGTCGCTTTCCAGATGTCAGACGTTGGAGCGTCTCCTGTGAGGTGACATCCTTGTCACTCAGTGAGGATTTCAGAACGCTCCAATAAAAAAATAAAATAAAAAATAAAAAGCCCACACACACGGAGGGAATGATTGCCATCCTTCCCTCCCACAGAGCTTTTCATTTCGCCAAAGCCACTTTGGGATAAGGGAGGCGGGAGGCAGCGGCTTTGCTTACCTGAAGCATGAAGCAATCCCCAGCACTGCTGATGCCTTTAGTCGTCACCAAAGTGGGATCCTTCGTTCCTGCTGCGAGGACATACTTCTTGAGGTGTGTGGTTTGGCAATGTGGGTGTCCTTGCATGCTGCGCCTGTCACTTTCTTTTGGGAAGAGGTGCAGGATAACTTTGGCTTAGGTTGCATGCTGGTTTTATGTCTGCCTACGAGTCACCAAAATGCACCTGAATTTTAAAATTCAAATGTACTATGCTGCATTTAAATCAGAAAAGTTACGGACAATGTAATGTTACGCACACTTTGTGAAGTAATGAGAATGAGATGCAATTTCCATGTAAACACATAGAAACTACAGTTTCTTGGTTGGTTTAGTCCAGGTGTCAGCAACCTTTCCTAACAAAATTGCCATTTTAGGCCAAATAAATGACCCAAAAAATCTGCCAGGAGCACAATGTGGTGAATGAAACAAGTGCTAACATAACAGAAAATATGCGGCATCCAATACTTTGATATTCATTTTCTTCTTCCTTTCGTTTTCCATTTTTGGGTTTTTAAAAAAAATAATTTTTTAGACTTAGTTTTTCATAGATTTTTAGACTTTCTGCTTTTCTGGCAATTTTTGGCAATTTTGTGGACATTGCTAATTTTCTGTCTCTTGTCTTCCTTTTTTTGGATATTTTATGGCTTTTTAAAAACATTTTTTCCTCCTTTTTTTTTTTACTATCAATTTTATGATATTTGTGGACATGTAATGGTAATTTTGGGGGCTTCATTTGTTTTTGGACATTTTATAGTTTTTAAAAGTTTTCTTTTCTACCTGTGAAAATTAATTTTCTGTAGTTTTTTTGGGGGGGCAATTTTGTGCACATTCTATGGTAATTTTCTGGACTTATTTCTTTTTCTGGGGACGGGGGGACCATTTTCTTTTCTGCATTTTTTTGGCAATTCAAGAAACATTTTTGGTAATTTTGGGGACATTTTTTAGTTTTTAAATGTTTTCATTTCTGCCTTTGTTAAAATAACATTTCTGACTTTTTTTGGCATTTTTGTGTTCATTCAAATGATAATTTTCTGGATTTCTTTTTTTGGGGGGTTGGTGGGGTAATAGTTACTTTTTGAACATGGTCAAAGTTTTTATTATTTTTGTACATGGTAATTTTCTGCTCTTTTTGGACATTCTTGGGTCTTTTTAAAAAAAAAAAAAAAAAAAAAAAAACACTTCTACCTTTTTTTTTTTGATAACTTAAACATTTGGACTTTTGAATATTATTCCTTTTTTTATCCATCCATCCATCCATCTTCTTGACCGCTTATTCCTCACAAGGGTCGCGGGGGGTACTGGCGCCTATCTCAGCTGGCTCTGGGCAGTAGGCGGGGGACACCCTGGACTGGATGCCAGCCAATCGCAGCCTTTTTTTTTTTTTTTTATCGAAGTCATTAAAAAGAATATTTTCCCTCAAAAATTTAAATATGTACAAAAAATATTTTCTACTAATTTAGAGATCCACAGGGAGCCACAGGAGAGGATCTAAAGAGTCACAAGTGGCTCCAGGGCCACAGGTTGCAGACCCCTGGTTTAGTCGGTTGCGTGGTAAAAAACAAAACAAACACGTTTTCAACCTTTTATATTCAGCCTTTGTCGAGCTCTTATGAATGAACCTCTCTGTCTTATCGTGCTCCCTAGCGCCTCTGACTTTTGTCTCCTTTTTCTATTTGTTGCCGCCCCCGCCCCCCTTTTCTGATTATTTGTTTCTGTGTGGAACTTTGACTTTCCTGTACCATCGCATCATTCACTCCCTTAGTCTGGCTCCTTTTATATTCCAACAGCAGACGCATTCCAATCCATCTTGCTGTGATTTATTGCTGCGGCGCTTTCTTTATCTGAAAGTTTCTTGTTACAGTCGCAGCCCGATACCAACCTGCTGCGAATTTTCTGTTGTCGTTCTCCTTATCTTCTTCTTCTTCTTCCTCTCTCCCCCTGTACGAGAATACAGAAAGAACACTTGGGTGTTTGCCAAGGTGAGAATACGGCAGCAAGATAAACAGCTGCAGTGTTTGTTGTGATTTGAAGCCCACGTCCATCCTCTGTCCTGCTGCTGTCTGATTCGCTCTCTTGGCTTCTTCTCACAGTCAGCCGTCCCCGTTTCCCCCTGCTCTCCACTCCGGGAAGGACATCCATTGTTCCCTGACAGCGTAAAATCCTTCATATCCATCCCCGTAGGCTCGAAACTCTGGAACACAGCTCTCCAAACAAAAGCCTCTGGAATAAGTGTGACATTGGAAAAGAAACAGGCAGCTCCACTGTAATTGGTAAAGCCTCTAATGAGCGACGCTGAATGGCCGACCGCGGGCCTCTGAGCCCAAAGCCTGCAAGTCCGTATTGTCTTTCTCCTCTGGAGGCTTTGGATCGGACCAGACCGGCATTGTCTGTGCGTGTCTGCTTACGTACGAGGATATTCATTTGGGCGAGCAGGTCAATCCCGCAGTGCTCATCCAATCATTTGGTCTTGCCTCGTTTTTATTCACGCTAAAAGCCATCCATCCATCCTCAATGCTTATCCTGTTCAGCGTGACAGGAAGCAGGAGTGCATCCCAGCTGACTTTGGGCAAAAGGCAGACTACACCTTGATCTGGACTTTGGACTGGTCAGCAGTCAATCACAGGCTACTTATCGAGAGAGGCAGTATTTTATACTCACATTCACACGGATCACTTAGTGGAATCCACACAAACTGCGACTACAACCCTTAGCATAATGTATGGAATCATCAGTGTTGGACGAGCACTCACTCAGACGTTTTATTCTGTCGATCAAACTCAGATAAAAAGCATGAAACAGTCGTGAGGTCATTCCAAAGTGCAACATCTTGGCTTTCAGAAACACAAAAAAAAAAATTCCAACAGTCCTTGATGATATGGGGCTGCATGTCAGGCAAAGGCACTGGGGAGATGGCTGTGGTTAAATCTTCAATAAATGCACAAGTTTACATTGACATTTTGGACAGCTTTCTTATCCCTTCATTTGAGAAAAAAAAATGTTTGGGGATGCTGAAATCATTGTCCAAGATGACAATGCATCATGCCACAGAGCAAAAACTGTGAAAGTATTACTTGGAGAAAGACGCATCCAGTCAATGTCATGGCCTGCAAATAGCCCAAATCTCAACCCAATTGAAAACCTGTGGTGGAAATTTAAAAAAAAAAAAAGGTCCACAGCATCTGGCAACTGCAATCAAAGAGTTTGCACCAGAGATTGATGAAGAATACTGTTTGTCATTCATCAAGTCCATGCCTCAGAGACTGCAAGCTGTCATAAAAGCCAGAGGTGGTGCAACTAAATACTAGTGATGTTTTTTCTCTTTGTCTGTTTTTCATCATTCCATATTTTTGTCCTCAGAATGGAGTGATTCCATATTTATTTCCCATCACTTGCTCTATAAAAGTAACATTTACTGACCAGCACAATGTTTTTTCTTCATTTCTTTGTGTTTCTGAAAGCCAAGATGTTGCACTTTGGAATGACCTTACGACTGTTTCATGCTTTTTATCTGAGTTTGATCGACAGAATAAAACGTCTGAGTGCTCGTCCAAGACTGGTGATTCCATACTTTTTGCTAGGAGTTGTATGGAAACCAGAAACATTCAGCTCGTGTTTACCGTAGCATTAGGCTGTGATTGGTGGGGCGCCATGCACATCTATTGATGGGTCGAAAAATAATCGTCACTTCTCTGTGGGAATTAAATTGGAAGGAAGAAAAAAAAAAATGCAATCCCCAGAGAATGTAAAGCAAATGTCAGTACACAGCGCCGCGTCGTATTGCAGTCCGGCATCTTTCCATTTACCAAAGATGAAGGAAATAGCATCATTTGTATTTCATTCAAACAGGTGGCTATTACCTTCCTGCTGGGTTTCCAGAAAGGCTTGTGTATGTTGATGTTTTTGACCAAGCGGCAATGTGAGTCAATAGCGGCTTTACCTGCCACCTACGTGGACGGCAAAGCAATAAGAGAGATGTGACATGGACGCCCCTCTGTGTGCTCAATACGCAGAGAGGATTTATTCATTTTTTTTAAACTTCTGTAACTGTCAACCGCTGTTGATCTGCTTTCCCCTCCTGCTGTCCCTTTAAGGCCACACAAACTCAAAGCTTTTGTTACCTTTATACACAAGTGTGATGTAATGCCACTATTCGTCCATATGTATGATACCCCTTGTAATGCAGTCACCGTTGCTGTTTTTGGTTTTCCTACAAATTAGTTTGATTTATACAGAGGTGAACCAATAGACTAGCAAATGTAGAATTACTAATAAAATTCCTGTACTTAAGTGAAGGTAAAATGTAAATTTTTCTGTCAGTTCTCTGCATTACCCGTCTTGATAACTTGCCACAACAACAACAAAAAATTGCATTTCCTTCTTTCATCAACTAAGCAACAAATGTTAAACATCAGAAGGTTTCTTTAAGGGGCAGAATCCAGTAAGCTTTCAGGTTCCACATTTTTGGTCCTGCTAGTGCACAGATTTTTCTTTTGTACATTTTGTAGCTCTATTTTGTTGCGTCTCCCATTTATATGGCGTGTAATTCAACTGTCGACTAGTAGAAGGCGGCACATTTTTTTTGTTTGACACTGTAAATTTAAAAAAATAAAGAATGAAAACAGGATGTATTTCAACTCAGCCGAGATTTTGCTGTGTCAAATCCTCTAACATCCTGATTTTTATGCCTACAGAAAGAGATGGCTCTAGGTTTGTATTATAATGTACATCTTTGGGCATGATTATTGATGTATATTTAGAGATAAGTTTATTAATTTGGAAAATATGGGATGATTGATTATTTTAAAGGTATTTTAAATGTCCTAAAGAAAAAAAAAAAAGAAAAAAACATGCCTTGGGAGTATAATAAGACCTCCGAGTTTCATTATTCTGCTACATATTGATGACAACTAAATAATCATGATAACTTGCGTATGTGTTTATTATAGATTAGATCAATGGGTAATATCCTACATCTCTGAATCTGGTTTACGGTCCTCCATGTTGTTGTTGTTGTTGTTGTTGTCCTGCTTGACCAGACTTATAAATCCCTATAAGGTTAGTCAAAATTAGTGATGGGGAAAAATGAAGCTTCTTGCCGCTTCATGAAGCACGTGCACTATTTTTTTTTTTTTACTCCTCTAAAAGGTGCTTTTGGTTTAAATATAAAGGCTAGTGCAATGAAAGTTGATCACATTTACATTGCCTCTTTAAATCAAGAGTGCCATCTCGAGCTGTCAATAAATATCACAAGTGCTTAAGCTTCATTTGTCCATTACGAATTAAAATCTCAACCATGGTTGACTTTCCCTCTTACCATCTTTTTAACATTGTGTTTTTATCCACGTAGTTAAAATGATAATAATAATAACAAGCTTGTTTTGACAAAGTAAAGAAACTACAGAACAGTTTTCGGAAGTCGCGACTATAAATGGTGAGAAAAATGAATATTGAAGTAAAATAGACACAGCTCAAGTACAGATTTCCGGTGACAATTTGTGCTTCATTACTTCCTACAACTTGGGATACAGCGCCACCTGCTGCTCTGGCATATGCTTAACATCCTGAAAATGTGTTTTCAAGTTACGAGATCATTCTAAAAACACCATTCAAGGGGCTGGAGATTTATTCTTTGAAAAATGATTGCAATGCGTCATCTGGTGGACCGAAAGCGATGATGATGATGTCTGCAGTCACAATATTGTTGTCATATCTCCTCATGAGACGTCCTCAGAGTGAGGCGAGGTATTATCGGTGCCCCGCAGCAAGAGCAGTGTTTCATATGAGCAGGACCGCTGAGGCTTGAACCGTCATGGTGGCGCTTAATTAGAGCGCCGGACCAAAAAGAAGCGTCTCGTGTTCCTTGTTAAACATGCCGAAGGCCATACGAACAACGGGTCCCCGGCTGGTGGTGACGCGTCCTGATGAAGTGTCTGCATATTGTGTTAGTGAGAAACCGACGTCATGTCTGCATTCTTGTAAAGCACTTGCTTATCGGGAGGAAATTTCATAGTGGGATTGTCAGGCAAGCAAATGGTCCCGTCTGACAGTGACATCGTCGTTTTCAGTGCATTGACGACATGTCCATCGTTTTCAGTTACCGGTTGCTTATATTCAAGAGACAATTCCGCCCCCCCAAACCAGCTAAACTTTGAGAGGCTTAATATTAGTGCTGTCAAACGATTAAAATTTTTTAATCTGATTAATCACACTTTTTAATTTTGATTAATCACGATTAATCAGCTAAATTACTTGCGTATTCGCATAATGTGAAATAAATTGAAAATACCGTAATATTTTGACATTAACGCATTTTATTATCTGAATGTCATTTGCAAACATTGATTAAATGCATGTACGCAATTGCAATCATGCTTGTATTGCTCAAAACGTAAAAGCATCATATCAATTGGGTGCAATTCAGCATTTCTTAATTATAAACGCAAATTACTTTTGTTTTATCAAAGTCCCAACGGGGTGTTTTTTAAAGCGAAATTTACCACCGAGCACAACAACTGTGTTGGTAGCTGTATGTGCGGGCTATGTTAATACACACGACTGAGACGGCAATGTGCTCGCGGCCATTTATTTTCCCTCTTCACAGTTCCTTCCCCAGGTCACAAGAGGGCGCTCAAGGTTAGCGCATACAATGAATCACTACCATAACACCAACTGGAGTCACCCCGCTCATTTTGGAACAACAGGCGTAGGAAATACCGTGCATTGACCTAATCACTGACCTGCGCAGCCTTCAATGTGACCATCCGCGGTTACGTTCAAGGCTCAAGTGCGGTCAAAAAAAATAGTGCGATTAATATGCGTTAATGCGACATTTTTTCTGTGATTAATTAATCTATTAGCGCTTTAACTTTGACAGCCCTACTTAATGTTATCTTACATAATGTTCAACTTCTGTTATCTTTGTAACACTTACTGACACTAATGTCTCACATGATGTTTTTTCGTTAGCAATTTTCTTTCCCCTGAATTTAGCCCCGACTGTGAACGTTCCTTCTTGTCCATCAATAAATGACACAGTGCAGCCGTGACTATTCCATCAACGTGCCAGTGGCGGTGCCGTGAAGCGAGAATAAACTGCCCAAATATATGCATTGCGACGTTAATATTTCACTTTTATCTGCATTTAGCTGGCATAAGAGTTTGAAGCCGAATCATAAATCATAAATGGAGGAGTTCATTATTTAAATGGCGCTCCTCGACTGTAACCTCGTGGTCCACAAGACTAATATTGTGTGTAATGAGTCACAGTTCCGTGGGCCTCGACTGAACCAACGGCGTCTTTTTACATGCAGTGTTTGACCAGCATGATGGCGTGCACAGTGTGGTCAGGTGAATATGCCACACGAGCAAATCTTTTGGAAAAACAGCTTGGGGTGAATGTCCAAAATCCTTCTTTTTCTTTTTCTTTTTATTCCCAACCTTCTCTAGAGACTTTTTAATCTGACCAAAATTGACTTACAACTCAATTTTCCGCTGGCCTATAAACATCATCAATATTTCAATGAGATTTGTTTGGACTGTTTTTAAATGATTTTTTCCCTGTTAAATCTCTATTTACGAGTATATCAACATGCTGCTGTAAAGTGTATTATATTCCCCCAAAATCTGTTGATGGAATAGATATTGGTCATAATCGCATGTCATTATCAACAGAGTCATGGATCAATTTTAAATTCTCTAATCTATTAGATGTTTTGAATAAGTCAAATGGTAGACTACCCATTAGTAGTGTTCACAATGATCTTTCTAAAGTTATTTGTTAAAAAATAATAATAATCCATCCATGTTCTATAGTGCTCATCTTCATTAGGTTTGCTGGTAAATTGGATCCTATACTAGATGACTGAGATTTGGAAAAGTACTTTTAGTTACTTTAGTAATTACTTGCTTTGAAAAGTAATTTAGTTAATTTACTGATGACTTAATTTTAAAAGTAACTAAATTATGTTACTTTAATATTTACAGTGAATACCGACAACCCTGCTGATATTTAAGAATAGTTTTTTTTTTGCTTTTTAAATGAAATAAAGAACCTTTTTGACTTGTGTGTGTGTGTCTGTATATATATATATATATATATATATATATATATATATATATATATATATATATATATATATATATATATGATTTTTATTGTATTTATTTATTTATTTATTTAAATAGTCTTATGAGTGCTTGAATCATCAATGCACTGAAAACGATGTCACTCTCAGACAGGAATATGAAGTGGAATACTCCCACAATGAATTTCACTACATTCAAACTGTAAATATCACAGTTTTCGATAATGTATAGGTACTGGTTTAGTGACTAATCTATACTATAGTGCTAGGAATAGGTGTCCTCCTTTGTTTTATTATTCTTTAACTGTACGTGAGGGAGGCACTGTGGCTGAGAAGTTTGTGCTGTTTATTTATGTCTTGTCAGTTCTTGTCACCTGCTGCATCCCGCAGGCGTTTAACTGCAACTGCCTGTGGTGGTGAAAGATGTCACTATCAGAAAAACTGATGTTACTTGCTTGTGGAAAGCAGTTACACGGAAATGTGCACATTTGGAGTAACGTGTTACTTAGTTAAACCGTTACTGGCATCACTGCAAATAATTCACAAATAATTCGACAGCATAACATGATTTTTTTTTTTTTTTTTGTCTTCCCCAAGAGTATGGAACCCGTCAAACTTCTTCCCAAATTGCAGGCTACGTGGGGCTGCTGTGATTCAAGTGGTAAGGTTCCATCTCCGCTGACGCGTCTGAAGGGAAGCTGACTGATCAGTTCATCACACGCAGAGCAGAGACGAGTGGCCAATCACAAGTCGGGGTGAGAGATCTCTATAGGTTGTGTGATTGTGAACGTATGTCAGCAGCGAGTCTCAGATTGACACGAGTGGCCAATGAAGGAAGTGAACACGTGCGAAGCGTTAAACCGGACCCTGCGAGGGTTCTTGGAACTGGCGGGAATGTTGGGAATTGAAGTAATATGATTGGAGAGGATGTACAAATTGTCTCAAAGGAGACACAGGGACATCAGCCCTCTCAAGTAAGAGTTTCATTTAATCGAGAGCAGAGAATTTGCAGGAGCCCATCTGATTGTGACAGAAATCTCAAAGCGCAGCTGCACTTAAAGGAAACAACCAGGGACTCGAACGTTGGGTGCCCATCAAAGGCAAGTCTATCTTGAAAACATGTTGAAATGGTTTACGATCTTTTCAAGCTAATTTCCCAGGGTGAGGACAAATTAAAAGCCACGTCTTAAAATCACGCATGGACAGAAATGGCTTTGAACTTCTAAAGCAAGTTGAAAGTCATGCCAAAAAATAAATAAAAAATCACACCAAGTTGGAACCCACAGACCTGTCCTTTTGTGAAGAAAAATGAGTTGTATGTAACCAGTCCTGTATCCAAAGTGAAATTCAACTTTTGCATGCTGCTAGTGGCGATAGAAGTTACACATTTATCTTGAATTCTATTCGTTATGTGTAATTGATTGTTGACTGAGGATGTTTGCAAGCAATAGGCCAAATAAAGTGCACTACTTGGTTGTAACCAGCAGAGGTGCTGATGATTGCCTAATTGTAACCAGACAAACGGGTCAAATCCAGAGACAAATTGTATCCTGGCAACACATGCTATCATTAGCACAAGTTAGCATTAGCAGTAGCGACAGTGCTAATGCTAAAAAGTGGGAAAAAAAGGTCTAACATTTGGTTCTTGTCCTTATTTACTGCCTCTGCCCTCTAGTAGCTAAATTTAGAATCTTCTGGCATTGGCCAGTCACGTTACAATGTACACATTGCAATAACCTAGCATTGCCTAAACATGTTTTAAATAAAGCTACTTGTATATCAAAAGACTGAAAAGACCCCATCTTATACCTGCTCACATTTAAAGACAAGTTAGAGAGGTTTTAGCCACAGCCGAGCCTCAGACTAAGATTTTACAATGATTTTTTTGGGTCACTGTTTACAAGACAACTAGTTTTGTTAGGCATTTTTTTGCCCACAGTGCAAATCTTCCCCATTGTGCTCTTGGTAAAAACCTACAAAATGGAAAAGCAAACAATCACTTTTCGGATTCCACTCTGTCATGATAGTTTTACATCCAACAGGTCTGGCTGTTCTGACCACTGCTTTACTATCCATTCCAGTTTCTGGATGGTCCATGTTTTTTGAAGCTGTTGCATTTTCACCTCTGCTTCTCCTTTGTCATTCCTGAATACAACACTGGCATGGAGTTCACAGCATAAACCGAGTCTCTTATCCCAACCCGTGTTATACAGTATCGTCCGTAGTTGAGCAAGGACATTTTGTTAGCTAAATGCCATCGCTAGTTGTTAGCTAGCTATTAGCTGTCGATCAGAAAAGAGAAAGTGTTATTTAAACTGCAAAAAATTTGATGCTGCCAAACCAGTTAAAAGTGTAAAGAATTTTAACATTTTTAACCTAATTTGGGGTGTAAATTTAGGGGCCTACAATAATAGGCAAGGCAAGTTTATTTAGTTTAGTTGTTAGCTAGCTATTAGCTGTCGGTCAGAAAAGAGAAAGTGTTATTTAAACTGCAAAAAATCTGATGCTGCCAAACCAGTTAAAAGTGTAAAGAAATTTTAACATTTTAAACCTAATTTGGGGTGTAAATTTAGGGGCCTACAATAATAGGCAAGGCAAGTTTATTTAGTTTATTTAGTTTAGTTGTTAGCTAGCTATTAGCTGTCGGTCAGAAAAGAGAAAGTGTTATTTAAACTGCAAAAAATCTGATGCTGCCAAACCAGTTAAAAGTCTAAAGACATTTAGGGGCCTACAATAATAGGCAAGGCAAGTTTATTTGTATAGCACGTTTCATACACAAGGCAACTCACTGTGCTTTACACAAGGAAAGACAACACATAAGCATCAAGAAACAGTAGTTAACATTCAGAGGAAGAAAAATAAATGAAAATAGGTTACAACATTTACTAAAAAGAACATACAATAACAATATTAAAACATTATTCAACAAACTACTTTTAAAATAATTAAAAAATCACTTAATTAAAGCTGTTTAAAATCAATATTCACCATAGTAGTTTTTCACTAAACAACATATGTGCCACCTTGTTGAAATGGCCGAAACTCTCGCCTTTACGTTCATTCCTGGGGCAAGTCAGGAAACACCAAAACATATTTAGCCTGAAACCAAGCCTCACTTCAATCGGCCAAGTAATCTGGGTTGTATGCTGCACTTGAGACTTATGAGAAGTCAGAAAGTTCCCAACATGAGCTCACGAGGGCCACTTCAAAGTGTTATGGTCAAACAAACAAAAAGAACCTGATTGTCGGTAGTCTTGCATCCTCAACATTCGACAGAATACTGTAGGGAGCCTATTGGGTCGTCATGACGCCGAACAACTCCAAGCACAATCCTCCACTGAGACTTTGATGTGTTCAACTATTCCAGACACTCTTCGACTCGGTCATCTCAGTGGAATATCAAGCCAAGCGCTTCTGTTGTATAGTCCTGAATGCCTCATACACAAAGTTTGGATCTGCAATAATATAGTTGCATGTAAAATATGATGTTTTGGCATTTCAAGTTTACAAATGGCAAATTGCTTCTACTGCGTTGTAGGTTGCAACTCCAACACGCTCCAAATGTTTATCTCATCATCGGGGATGCGATGATTGCTTCCATTTAACCGACCCAGCTCAGTGTTGGCTTCGGTTGCTGGCAGGCAAAATTTTGTAATCATTTTCACTTTTAAAAGCAAATCCAATCAAACGATGATGACACATTACAAATGTTGTGTTCAAGGTGAATCGGTTTAATAGTGCCGTCGTATAAATTGACTTATAAACAGTTTTATGAGAAGAGGAAGCTCTGGGAAGTGAGCATTAAATTAAGTTTTTGTTTTTTTTTTCAGGGTAGAGCTGTCTACGTTGATTTTAATGCAGATCTTTTCATGTGTCGTCCTTAGACTGCCCTTGCAAATGAGACGGCTTAATAGCCCGTTTGACAATGGCTCTTGTCCGTTCTATCAGTCGGCTGCTACCAGAATCGTGGCGTCGCCCAATCCTTTACGCTGATCCCATCCGTGTTTCAGCTTAACCCTAATTGACGATGTGCTCACTTGCCCCAGTTGCCCCCACCACCATCACCCTACCCCTCCCCCTTCTATTACTCACTTAAGCAGCTCCCACTGAGCTGGAAATGATGCCTCCTACTCCCCGATGTCCCGCAGTCATCTTTTAAAGGATCACTTTAGTGGGAATAACCCTCAATGACTTCTTCATTGATCAGCGCGTTCGACTGCTGGGAGTCGACGGATCGATGCATTTTAGAAAATGAATAGGCGCTTGTTCTGTTCACTGCTGAGGTCAAATGAAATGCTCACACTTATTAATGATAGTGCACTTACTCACAGGCAAGCATGATGCGTTTGCTCGGATTCATGCCTTGCGTCAGTCGGCCGACCTTTTTATTAGCGCCTGAGAACAAGGCGGTGCCCTCATGGAATTGCTGATGAATGATTCGCCTCACCACTTTCTGCAAACGTGTGTATCCCGAGGATAATGTATGTATTTTAGGAGTCCCAAAGTCAAATTCAGTAACACAGAAGTGTCAAAATTCATCAACAAATAATTTTATAACAATAATAATTGCGTCATCATTTAGAACCGTTTAACTTGAAATTGTCCAACACGTCATATTTCAGCCTTTCAACAGCAATTATTCTCTATTTCTACTAGTTCTGTCATTGTTCCTAGAATAAAAGCAAATGTTTGCAAATGCCATATTTTGTTTAAAAGATAACCAGCGAATTATGGAAGTGTGGATGTGTCAATGTGAAGACATTTGAAGGCGTTCGCAAATAGGTTCAAACATACTCAAAATATGTTTGAACGTACTTTTAGGCTAAATGCTACAAACACAGGCGGTATTACTTGCGCATGCGCAAATCAATTCCCCACAGCGTTGTGGGGGAAAAATTCCGAACGTAAATCATGCACTGCAGACGTAGTATTAAATCAAAAGTTACAAATAAACGTTAAATGTTTTTTTGCTTCATTTTCGAATGTATTGGTATAATGTAGGCCAAATGCGGAAAACGGTGCAGGGGGGCGGAGTTTCACTCACGCACGCGCAAGTAATAATAGAATTTAACGTACGGGTGCGTTCGAATGTACTTACGAGTATATTTGAACTTATTTGCAAGTACATTCAAACATATTTAAATACATTCCAACAAACTTATTCCTCATTAGTCAAAAATGATGACTCCACATTGGCAGTTCCACACTTCCAGAATTCTAAAATAAATCTTTTAATCAAAATATGACATTTGCAAACACCAGCTTTTATTTTAGAAAACAATGACAGAACTAGTAACTGAATTAATTTTTAAAATGTTGGTAAGTATATTAATCCTGCTCGTGTATATTGCTTAATTGTTATTTTTAATCCCTAAACAATGGCAAAAAAAATCACCAATATCTGGTTAATAATCAGTGGGGATGTAACGATAAGGGCAATATCGTGATATCGTGATATTAAAACTGCCATAATATCGTCGTCGTCATGTTCACAATATTTAAAAGTAACACATCTGCTAAAAAAATAAATAAAATCACGTCCATTTGTGCAGTTCTAGCACCCTCTAGTGGCTAATTTATTAGTGCAATTTCATTTTCATTAAGGATGTTTTTGCCTTCTATGTTTAAAATTTATGCTAATTGTCAGATGAAGGGGAACCTAATTTGTTTATGAAGCAATCAATGTGTGCTTGCATTAGCAAGTAAGTGCCTCAATATTGTTATTAGAGATTGTAGGTGGTTTATATGCATTGTTGTTATGTAAAAAAGCACAATATTGTGCTTTTTTTTTTTTTTTAGTATGAGCTCTTTTTTTTTTTGACAATATTATGACCTTTTTTAAATATCGCCAACCCACCCACAATATCGTGATAATTATCGTATCGTGACCTTCATATCGTGATAATATCGTATCGTGATGTTTGGATATCGTTACATCCCTAATAATCAGAAGTCTGGAAAACATTGTTTTGTAATACACAAATTATCCAATTAATCAATGGAATAATCAATCGAATAATTAATTCTAAAAAAAATTGCAAGTGAATAGGAGCCCTTTGGGACAAAAATATGCATTATTTTAAAAGTATGTACAAGTCCTTTAAAAAAAAAAAAAAAAAAAGTGCTCCAAATGCTATAAAAACATGCATAGGGAGTGTTTAAATATAGTATTTTTATATTGTGGCGGTCTGTAAACCCCTAATGGAGGGAGGATTGGGTATGCTGCCAAATGGTGCAAAAACAAAGCTAAAAATTATAGTTATAAATGTAGTTTTTTGTTTAACTTTTTGACTCACCAACAAAACAAGCAACACAGTTACAACACAGTGACTTGAAGCAGGAAGAAATTCTAAGTGAATTCATGTGTGATTATATAAAAAGTGGCAGTAAGTGATTTGCACTCATTCTTGCAGCTGGAAGCCAAACTAGCGCGCAGCATGTACAAAAGGACTTAATCAAGACTAGATTAGCACAAACTAGGGCTCTCACGGCAGAGTGCACGACGTTCCGAGAGAGAGACGCAATCAGGGGCTTGCTTATTTGTAGTCAAAGTCGAGTAGTTTACAAGCACGCCAACACATCACTGACACGTGCCGCAAATCAAAGAAGCCGTCCTGTCTAGCAGGCTGCAACTCATCTCCGGATTAAAGGCTTAAGGGCTCAAAGGTTGTGTGTTTGCGCTTGATAGCATGTTTTTGACTACGCGTGCTCCTAACCCTGCGCCGGTGCCAAGCTTGCACTCGTCAGATCCGACTATCACCTCCTTATTTCATTGTCGAGGAAGAGATAAGGGAAAGGCTGCCGGAGCGTTTGTTGATGCTACTCTTTTGCTAGCGCTATTGTATCTGCGTGTCACTTGCTCCCATTGCCAGTGAGGCTAAACTGGTGCTGAGACCTTGCACATTTATTATTCATAAAAATGTACTGGCAGCTGTTTTTGAGATTATTACTTGGATAATAATTCAAACGTTTTTTTTTATTATTATTTTTATTATTGACTTATATAAGCAGCGCTAGCGGTTAGCATGTCTGCCTTAGGTACTCCATTGTCCTTCCACATTCCAAACAGGTTAACGGAAGACTTTTACTTGTCTATAGGTAAAAATGTGTTTTTGTCCAGACCTGTGATAGGCTCCATCTCACCCATGACCCTCAGGACAACAAACTTGATGGATGAAAAGTTGTTATAAGACCTGACAAATATATGACCCACACCCACGTAATAATCATCAACCAGGGCTCATTTTCTTTGTTGTAAATCATTTTGTGGTTTTGACACATTTTAATCAAAAGGCATCTTGTGCGTGACAAATAATCAATCCAAATTGTTTCTTGTTGCATCCCGTTTTTATAAACAAGCCAAACGTTCACACTTCTACCAATTTAACTGCAGTATATATATAACACACACTGTTCATCTTCTGCATCTGAAAGTTCATTTAAGTCCAATAAGTGTGATGAATTTCAAATGAAATATTCATTTACACATGAACATGCCACTGGCAATAACACAAACTTTCATAAATGGGCGGAGGGCAGTTCAGATGAATGTGTGGAAGATCGCATACAATTTTATCTTTCATTCAAATTCCAACACAGCAATAAAAGGAAACCAGGCAGTAATGTGGTTGAATTGACACATATTAAATGAATTAAATCAATACAAAATGTATACACATTATTAGGATTTTACCATTTAACCACTGCTACACTCGAAATACTGTAAATAAAACAATTAGGGCTGTCAAAAATAAAGGATTCACTCTGGAGATTGATTTCAATTTTTAGTTTAGAGCATTCAAAAAAACAAAACTCATTTGGCCTATAACCTGCAGCCAAACTTAACTCTAGCCAAACACACATTACTTGATGCTTGTTGGATAAATCTCAAGTAATTTGTGCACTTTACAAAGCCAAATTCAAATAGCATATTTGCAGTACGTCATTGTCGCATCATCTTAGAGTAAAATATCCTGCTCAAGTTCCCTCCACGGGGCCTCGCAAATCAACCCGTCTGACGTCTGCTGCTTGTGGGCACAACTAAACCTGAAAGCGGGAAGTTCTGAGTGGTGTTTCCATGAGTTAAAATATGGCCTACAAAGCTGAGTCCATTTTGATCGTTTTGGTTAACAGTTGTATTTTACAGACGTATTCTATTCAAGGATCAAAGAAAGCTATTTATTACCGGCTTTGATTCTAAATATACGTTCTTTACCAGTGGTGTCCAAACTGCGGCCTGGGGGCCATTTGCGGCCCGTCGTCCATTTTTCAGTGGTCTGCGGCATATGCTAATAATGGCATTTGACTCAGTTCAAATAAATTAACAAAAATGTTTGGAGATGGTCAAAGTAAGAGGGGAGCGTGTCGAAAAACACAGGTTCAACTACAATACAATTAATGAAATAACTAAAACTAAAATTCAAAAAACTATTTCATTAAAAAAATAAAATAAAAACGAAAATGCTTTTTAAAGAACGAAAACTGAAAATACATTTTATGTTTACAAAACTAACTAAAACTATCATTATAGGGGGAAAAAATGTCCTTCATTTTATCCATCCATCCATCTTCTTGACCACTTATTCCTCACAAGGGTCGCCTGTCTCAGCTGGCTCTGGGCAGTAGGCGGGGGACACCCTGGACTGGTTGCACACATAGACGAAGAACCATCCACACACACACACAAGCACACCTAGGGACAATTCGGAGCACCCAATTAACCTGCCATGCATGTCTTTGGAATGTAGGAGGAGACCGGAGTACCCGGAGAAGACCCACGCGGGCACGGGGAGAACATGCAAACTCCACCCAGGAAGGCCGGAGCCTGGACTCGAACCGGAGTCCTCAGAACTGGGAGGCGGACGTGCTAACCACTCGATCACCGTGCCGCCCTCCTTCATTTTAGTCTTTGGTAATTAATTTCATGCATGAGCCTTTGGGGATGATTTTAAATGGAACTTTTAGTAGATTTATTTTGATATCAACCGGAATAATGAAAGTTTCTCACACAGAAATGACATCATATAGCAGCAGCCAATAGAAAAGCACCATCAGATGATGTTGCTCCCATGGTGTTTTTTTAAATATTGCACACAAGTAATACACATTTAAAAAAAATAGTACTAATACTGAAACTAACAAACTAAACTAAAACTAAGCATTTTTTTAAAGAACTAACAGAACCACCCTAAAAACCAATAAAAACTAACTAAAACGAAACATTCCCAAACTATAATAATTCTACTGCCATATTGCAAATAAATTGGTTTATATACTGTAGCATTTTTCTAAATATGCAAAAGCACAAATAAATTATTTGTAAATTTTTAGGACTAAACACAATTTCTCTTCATAACATTATGTGGCCCTTCCATCCTTGTCTGTATGTGGCCCTCAAATGAAAAAGTTTGGACACCCCTGTTTGATACGATGTGTCCAGACCAACCAAAATTCAAAGCATCTTCCATTTGTAAGACAGACGTGCCAACCCATCAGCGACGTCGCTGCCCCGCTGGTTATTGATCACATTTCACATTCAGGAAACATCATGTTATTGAGTGACTTTCCTTATCTGCTGTCAGGGAGGGGGATCCTCTCTTGACCTTTGCGACAGGGAGTTTGACCCCAATTACCTAAAAATGTCTTCTGGGGTCATTCATTGGGGCAGACGAATAGGAAAAGAGTAACATCATGAAGGTAGAAAGGCCAGTTCATGGAAAAAAAAATCTCAATTATGGCTTTTTATTTATTTATTTATTTTGTATTTTTTATTTTTTGTTCCCGCTTGCTCTTTGACACCCTTCACAGCTGGTCACGTGTTCTATTTGGCAGTGCAATTAAGGAAAAAGCCCCAACCGTGCCCCTCTCCCGTCGCCTCGAGTCATTTCTGGTGCTCCTCGCCTCTTCCAGTTACTGGTTACTACCTAAAGCATTACATAATCAAATCAGTGGAGTCATAAATCAAACACTTCCTTCTACTCAGCCAAGCGATAAAATAAGGTCCAGTGAGAGGATGTGGCTGCTTACATTTGTTAACACGTTTTCTGCAAAGCTACTTTCTAATGGCGATATGTTTGTGTGCGCGCGCGGTACGCATGTTAGCAGCTTGGTGCGTGTTCGTCTTTGACACGACTGCACAGAGGCCAGGCCCATTAACCAGATTAATTCTAGAGATTGGACGGATGTGAAAGGATGGACACACACGGAGAGGAAAGGGAGGATGTGTCCAAGAGGGAAAAAAATTGCAGACGGATTGAACTGAGAAACAAATCGGGTTGCAACGACACCCTGTCGTCCAGTTATGTGACATTCAATGACATTTTCAAGAAAACTACTTTTTAGCACTCATTTTGTTGGGATGAATGGGTATATTGACAAAATAATAACGTATATGGAGAGCTCTCATCGTGAGCTTTTGTTTGATGTATGACTCTTTGTACTTTATTGCAAATTGATTTTTGACTAGTTTATGCTTTCTTCCAAGGGCCACAGACAAAAAGTGAAGGGCTTTAGTTAACTCATTCACTGCCAATGACGACTATAGACATCAAAAATCCAAGCAAGCAGCCAGTGCAAATTTTGACAAGAAATTTGAATTTAGTTTTAGTTATTAATTGTTTTCATTCATAATTAATCATTGTTTTTATTAATAACAACGATGACAACAATTTCATTGCTAAGTGCTACCATCGTGCGTAGAACGGATTCCTGTTACCCTACAACACAGGTGGTCTTGATCTTCCTGAGA
Source organism: Festucalex cinctus (assembly GCF_051991245.1). Lineage (NCBI taxonomy): Eukaryota > Metazoa > Chordata > Actinopteri > Syngnathiformes > Syngnathidae > Festucalex > Festucalex cinctus. The sequence continues at coordinate 15,433,364 of NC_135425.1, forward strand.
CCACATACTGGGTCTCTGCCTCCAAAAGTCAATTTTAGTTGACTAAAATTGCTCTTTATTTTTGTTGACTAAAATTGGATTCAAACCAAAATACAATCAGGTGACTGAGTTATGACTAAGACTTTAATTAAATGTAGTCAGAAGACTATAACTAAAACTAAATTCAAATGTATTTTTTTAATTAAAATTTTAAATTATCTTTTTTTTTTTTTTCTTTTTTTTTTTTCTTTCAAAAATTAACACTGGCTGTTTGCTTGGATTTTTGACGTATATGGTTGTCATTGGCAGTGAATGAGTTAACATGCTAAAATCAGTCCCTGCCTCTTGCCCAAAATCAGTTATGATGGGCTCAAACTAAGGATACGTGCTATATGAAATGGATGGATAGGTGGTACTTAAAACAAAAAATAACAAACATTTACGTTATAAAGAAAAAAATTAAAGGACTTTTCATGATTCTGGGGTGGTCTGGAGCCCCTCACGACCATTGTCAGAGCAATTTGTACTAATGCAATTCAAGCAATTCAGTATTTGCTGTTGAAACTATCTTTATTTATTTTTTTATTACTGTTTTACTTGTAAATAGTTTATTTGTAATTTTATAACGCTAGAAAAGCTCAATATAATCTGTAGTAGTTGTTGTTGTTGTAGTAAAAGTAGGAAAATAGTCAGGGGTGTCACAGCCGAACAAACCCACATGGGCTGTGTCTATTCTTAATTTTAGTATGTGCCATTAGCTGCTAAAAAAAATAAAAATAAATAAAAATTAGAAAAGCAGATGTTGTGCCATAAATAGCTTGGACACCACCGGTCTAGCTTATTTGCCACTAAAAAGTAATCATCTGTGCCACTGTTTACAAAATATTTGCCCACCCAATTTGTAGGTGATGAGATAAAAAAAATTACATCATAAGCCATTTTGGTTTGTGAGTTTAATAAGCAGTGGAGATTGGTGGCCTGGCAACACTGTAGAATAGCGATCAGCAGGTTTGTTTCAAAGTCAGGAGCACCAAGAATGTAATGACAACAAGTGGTGTATATATGTAGATGGATTGATGGATGGATGGACATTTTTTCTGACGTGATCATTGTAGGAATTCATGCAGAAAATATTTAGAGATCTGGAAAGCAGACCTCCTTGGGTTGCCAGGGAGATTCTAGATCTGTGAAGTAGGCACTCGGAGTCCGCTTTCTACCGCGATTGTACGTGTTCGTAGAGGATAATAGTAACAATAATAATGTGTTCATTTTTTTTTCTGTCATGAAGGAATGTTCAATGCATGCTGTTGTCATTTGTGACCACACATCCGCGGACCTCAGAATCTGCCTGCACCTTGATCAAATATCACCAAAATCACCCTACGCTACTTGCGCCAATACTTAGACGTGGACCTCAAAAGCATCTCGAATGCTGCTCAGAGAACACAATTTATCTTGATTGACTGGCGACAAAACAGTCTAAGTTGGGATAGACTGCAGCTCGCCCGTGGTCCTAATGAGAGCAGACTAGGGGTGCACCGATCGATCGGCCGGCCGATTTATCGGCCCCGATTTCCTTAATTTTGGAAGATCGGTGATCGGCCGATCTCTTAAAAATAAGCCGATCTTTTCCACCAATCTCATCTCCATCCACAGAGGTCTGAAAAAGTCAGCCACTGTCCTCTTCTTCTGAGATGATTAATAGGATTTTCATTTTTATTTGAGAGAACCACTTCACGTGCAGTTAAAACAACCCCTCCCACAGCCCCTTGAATCAGTTGGTGCTGGTGTCTGTGGTTCTCACTTTGCTCTATCTATCCTTCCCTCCTTCCTCTCTTTAGTTTTTCCTCTGGTCACTTGAGATCTTAATTTATTAGAAGTATGAGGTTTCTGGGGTTGGCATAAGACTCTGGTTTTGTAACCACGCAGGAGGGGTCTTGTTGGTGCTGGACTTCACTTTGATGGATTGGATGTACTGGCTTCTATGGATCTCTCTCTGCCTTATCGATCCTTCCCTCCTTCCTCTCTTTAGTTTTTCCTCTGGTCTCTTGAGATCTCGCTAAATTTGCTGGAATTTAGAGGCTTCCGGGGTTGGCGTAAGACTTTGATTTTGTAATCATGGGGAAGGCAGGAAGTGTTTGGTCGGTGCTGGATTTCACTTTGATTTTCCTTTCTTTTCTCTTTATTTCTTTTTTTTCTGACCTTTTCTCTGGTCTCCTGACCATTTAAACCTCACGACTCTGGCAAGATTCTGAAGTACCTGGTTAAGGCGAAGGGTAATGGGATATTTATAAGGTTTTAGGTGAATGAATGAGTATAAATTTATACGTATTTGCACGCACGCACGCACAAACGCACGCACGCACGCAAACGCACGCACACATACACAAAAAAAAAAAAAAAAAAAAAAAAAAAAAGAGCAATGATGACAAGACGTTGAATCGGTAAGACTACCGAATGAACAATTCTGAGCTCTTAAAAAAAAACAACCTCTGTTTTATTTTGCCGATATTGTTCAGTTTTCCGATAAAACAAGATTGGAACACTGAAGGTATATGCTGCTTGTAATGAAAAAAATCGGTATCGGCAATAATCGGGATCGGCAGGTCAGACTTTTTAAAAGATCGGGGATCGGTGATCGGCCGGAAAATTGTGATTGGTGCACCCCTAGAGCAGGCCCAATAGAAAATGGCTGAATGGATCGATGGGCGGTATCTTGCCTTCGCTTGCAATTTGGCAAGATAAAAACGCGTTCAACGGAATACTTACAGGTAGATGACAGAGGAAGATTAAAAAGGAAGACAGACGAGAGGCAGGCAAGTGGGGGGGGTGATATGGATATGGATCTTCTTATGCAGGATAATGGCCCCCCTCTCCCCCATTGCTCACTGAAGGGCACATAAGTGTCTGTGGCCAAGCATGCCGCGCCGTCCAAGCGGCTCAGGCAATTTCATGGAGCTAAAGAAGATGATGATAATCCAGTTAAATTGAAAAATGGGAATGTGTATGGATCCGCGTTCATCCCGTAATTAATCCTTTCTTACATTGGTGCACCCAGATACTTTATACGATTAGGATTGACTGGGCGTAATACTTGACCAAGGGATGCTCCTTGATGGCTTCCTGATGGATGCCTTGATTTTGAGCTCCGCTGTTTCCGTTGCAGTGCGCTCCAGTGACTTTTCGCCGCAAATAAATCAGCACTTTTGTAGAAGCTCTGGTGTTAATGGAACACTTTGATAGGAAGTAGACTGGTAAAACAGCTCCTGAGCTCGGGTTAAATTAAGAGGAAGGTTGATATAACAGAAGCTACACAAAATATATCAGTCAAGAAACGGTTTGTGTCCAATATTTTTCAATTGCTTTTGCTCTTAGCCTCGCACGAGAGCTCTGTGAGTGAAGCGTACACTGTAATGGACATTCTGTTCATGGTTCAGCATTTTGGAAAATGTGCTTGTATGAGCCCTTGCTCCTCGCAGTCAGACGTAACGATCAATACCACTCAAACTAAAGTAAGGTTAGATGAACTTGCCTTCAGAACTCAAAGTAGGCAGAAAATACTCTTTTGTTTTGTTTTTCCCCCTCTGCTTCATAGACGAAATGGATGAAATATGTCATGACCTCTTAATGTACAATTGATTGTTGGGTTAAATCAATGGAACATTATGCTACATCAAAATCCTAAGTGTCATTTTTTTTGCACCTTCTCTGTCTTTATTACGACAACACAACAACAAAAAAGTCCTTTCTGCATTTTCTCAAGGTGCTCTGAGTTCCTCTCACATTCTAAAAGCATATGTTACATTCATTGAACAAATGTGTGTATTCGCAATGTGAGAGTGAACGATTGTCTATATGTGTCCTGACTGGTGCTGTCAAAGTTAAAGCGTTAACTAATTAATTAATCACAAATAATTATCGCATTAATCATGTATTAACGCAGATTAATCGCACTATTAATTTTGACTGCAGATGATCCTTTGGCTTGACAGCGGATGGCTACGTTAAGGGTAGCACAGGTTGTGTATGAACAATAAACATAACATGCATTAAAATGAACCATTTAATAAATGTTTGCATGTGACATTCAGAATATTTGTTCATGTCAAACTATAAGGGTCATTTTTTTCCCACTTTAAATTATGCAAGTAATGTAACTGATTACAAAAACAGGATGAGACGTCCTCTTAACATTAAATGCAGAAAAAATTAACACATAAGAGGTGCATTTTAAATTTGGCGGGCAAAAAGTGTTGATAAAAAAGCCTTTTTAAATAAGCGATTAATCGCGATTAATCCAAATTTTAAGATGTGATTAATCTGATTAAAAAATGTAATCGTTTGACAGCTCTAGTCCTGACATTGATTCAAAATCAGTACGGTGTCACCCAAAGTCAAATTCAAGCAACACAGTTATTGAACTGTTGGAGTGAACTAGTGCACGCTCTGAGCAAATTTCCGAATGTGCCATACTTGTAAAGGAAATTTTGGACTATTCTGCTGACGTTTTATTCCTCACACTTTTTGTCCCAACTACTTTCACATTTTTTGACTGATTCTCACCATTTAAACTTAATCATAATCCGAAAATTCACGTCAACATGGCTTGTATTTTTCTCATTCCAAAAATTCACGGTTTATGCGCAAGTCCCTGTTTTTCACCACAAAACTTCCCATTTATTCCCAATAGCAGATTCAACACTTCACATGTATATCGTTTCCATTTGAAATTCAAAGCATTCAGCTCAATTCACTTCAGGAAGGATTTTCAATATTACGCACATACCAAAAATTCCACATTTCACTCAAATATTGCACATTTTCACCAATATAATTTCACCTAATTCTATACAATTAAATATCATTCAATAGCATTCAATCCAAATCACTTCATGCATTTAGCACCACTACCTTTCAAGAACATTCTACATTCTTCAATATAATTAATTACCATTTTACATAATTCTGTATCTTTCAACAACATTCCACCTCATTCAGTATGATTCCACATTTCTATATTTTTTCATTCAACATTCACACGCAATTGCTCCAAAAATTGCTTCATCGAGTTATTTCTTGGCCTATGTCACATCCTTGTTAGCACACAAACAAAAACAAAAATAAACAATCAGAATAAATGTTCCTCAAAGGAAATGATAAAGAAATGAGTAATATCATGTTTTTACTACTTTGAAACCTTTTGAGATAGGACTCACACAGGTGTCGCACAAATCTTTGGAAGGTGATGATCTCACAGAAGAGAATTCTTTGCTGGCTGGAATACAAACTGTGTCTCGACACTCATTTAGCCCCAAAGAAAGAAAAAGAAGAAAAAAAAAAAAGCATTTTGTCGATTTACGAGGAACAACAACTCCTTCAAACAGAAGCTGTTCGGAGATTGCAGGTGGATTATGTTACACTAAATCCAAGAGGTGGCATTTTGAAGGTCTGGCCCTTTGGAGGGCTGTGTTTATCTTTCTGATGGCTTCTTGAGGTGTTGGTGGGGGAGGAGGGGGCATTGTTTGTGGTGTTGGTCTCCGGTCAGTGGATATTTGAAACGCCTTGAAATGGCATCTACGGCACTTCAAATGCCTGAAATATAATTAATTCACGTATGAATGAAAATTAATAGATAAAATGACTAAACAAACACTTTATCAGTATAGAAATACTGAGATTACATAAAGTGCACATTGTCTACATATTGTGACACAATTAATAACAATCAGGAATTGATTTGGATTCATCTGCATATGAGAAAACCACAGACAACGGAGAGATTCAGGTATTTAATAATACATGAATATTTTAAGTGCAATAGTGACCTTAATTCCCGAGTCACATTTGACGCAGCACGTGAACGTTAACCTCTTTGACTGCATGGAGATCAGCACAAAAGCAGTAAATAGATTCCTATGTTGTGGACACTAAATTGTGCATGGCAGCTCCAGAGCAATTTGTTAGGCACTCAGGGACGTGGAGGCATGAGGAGAAGGATTTCTGGCTTCAACGCAAAGCTCAACATTCGGGGGAAAATGTCCCAATGCATGAATCACTAAAGCACGGTACACACATAGATAATTCTCCTTCCGACCAAAGTCAGCAAACTATCTGTTAACTTTTAAGTTTATCCTGATCGATTTTTTTTTTTTTTTTTTTTTTTTTTTTTTTTTTTTTTTTTTTTTTTTTTTTTTTTTGTGGTCTGGTGTGAGTTAAGAGTGAATTTAACCTCCCCCATTCTCATCAACCTCCCGCATCCCAATAGTCAGGGCCAATGATAGTAAATATTCATATTTTCTATAAGATATACGGTTAGATGCTGTCTAAAATATTAAATCCACAAAGAAAGTCTTTCTGGCTCCAGGAGGATTTCATTTCCGCAACAATTAACCACCAAATATATATATCAATGTGCTCTTCATTTATTCTCTCCCTATTCCAAGTGGCTCGGAACAGTTACATTCACTGAGCACAAACACATAAACAAGCACAATTTACAAGCTTGGATCAAATAGAGTCAAGAAAGATTCATTTGTCAGGCCAAATGGATTCAAGGCACGATGCCTGCTCAGAGCGTCTCCGGTTGTTTCTGCAGTTTAATGCATAACTTGTTCCATACTGTAGCTGTTGGCTGCACAAAAACACTGCAAACTCTACATAATTCACCGACAATCTCATGTGTTGTCATGTTACGTGCTGATATGACATTTATTGATCCTAAGATACCTCTAACTTCCTCAACCAGAGATCAGAAAAACTACTGTGTTCATGTTCTGACATCACAGCAGTACTGCTGTGTGACTAGTAGAGCTGTGAAATGATATTGATTTGACCTTACACATCTTTCGTCAGACATTTAAAATCAATGTTGCGCTTTGATATAGGACAACAGGCCATGGAGGGAACAGTGGGAACAGATGAATCCAAATGCAGGATGGAATGAGGAATTGGCAAATCCAACATTGTGACATTCTAAAAGGTGATATACTCATTGGGATTAACGATGCAGGCGACACAGCTTGGAGAACACAAAGGCAGGTGCATACCTGATTTGATGACACAGTAGATATGAAAAATATAAAGATATACATATGGAAAAAAAAAAAAAAAAAAGTAACCGCCACACAGTGGCGCTCCTGCCATTAGGCGGATTAGGTCTAAAAAGCTGTTCCGGCGAGCTCTGCTCATTCGCGTACTTACATATAGTATGGAAGCCCTGCGCTCATCACATCACCATGCCCATGCGCATTATCCAATATATATATATATATATATATATATATATTGCTTAGGAACGCCACTGCTGCAACATAACAAGAAGACAAAATTGTCAATGTCACATATATAGGATGAAAATGACTCCTACTTATGTCTTCTGGGGCCACATAAATATAAAGTGTGGAGTACCTGTGTATGACTCCTGAGGTACGCCACATGTAGGCCATATGTAAAGAACAAAAGTCCTGTTGAAAAAAAATGCATGCACCCATAGAATTTACATTGATTTTTGCTCACTTTTCACCAAACTAATTCCAGTTTTTCGAAGGTGGTGGATTTTTCACTACATCACAAATCCCATAACTTTTTCTTTCCACTGAGTGGGAGTGTTCCTTACCTCATCTCACCTCAGCTTGGTGGTATATAACGTTGATCCCTTCATGGTCCAAATGTACCCTTTTCAATGCCTGTGGCTGCAAGGTGTTCTACACAGCCCCGTATTCATGGAGGCAAGATACTGTTGTGCAACCATCTTGACATTTCGGTGGGAGGCGGATGTTGAAGCTCGACAGCAAAAAAAGAAGCAACATGATGCTTATGTGTACGTGCAGTATACTTGCCAGTGTGGAGACGGTGTCCTTTGAAAGTGAAATTATCTTTTTAATGCAAATGTTCCCCCGCGATCACCTCATTGTGAGTCCTTGGCTGTCTGTCAATTAGTCAGTAATTAACGGATATTCAGGTGGGGGCAACTAACCGCGCATTAGATATGCATGAGCTTTGTTCTCAATTTCACTTGAGCTCCTTTTAATTGAATCTGATGACAATTGTACGTGCTACTGTAAGCAAGGCACAAAAAAAGTGATAATTGCTAATACATTATCCTTGTGATTATGTCAATCTTAGAAACCAGTGGCGTTTCATATGAAAAGATAGTTGGGCATCAATCCAGCTTCTCATAACAGCCATATGAGCAAAAGTTCATTATTGAAGATGATGCTATAGCTAGAATGTAGTTTTAATTAGCTCATAAAAGCAGTAACTTAGCTCAGCAGCTGCATTTTGGAAACCGTTAATTGGGTTTAATAAGAACTGCACAATCGGCCAATGGTAAAACTGGCATGAGCCAGCCACCGTCACTAGTTCCAGATTAGTATTGTGAGAAGTTATTTTTTTGTATAATTGTTTTGCAATTCACATCTCAGGCCTTGAGCATCTGACAGTTCCTGGCTGAAAAGAACACCCCAATGCTGGTGCAGTCTCCCAATTCACTCAACCTGTCCCTGTGATATTTTTTTTCTTCTTCTTTTTTTCATGCTGGACCGAAAGACTCCAGCTCGCCCGCTAGCGAACCAAAAAGGGATCAATGCATGCTGTAATGTCCTGCTCATGATGGAGGTAATTCACACATAATGTAGATAGACTTCCTCTTGGTTTTTAATAATCACAACAAACGAACATTGATGCCTCTTTTTTTTGACCATTTGTCTTAAGTAGACTTGTACACTTCCAAGAAGTCAGTCATCCAGATTTGGACGCACTGTAGCAGTTTTCCGACAAACATAATGAAGTCTCAACTTCTTTCTTTTCCTCCCCATCAGCACTTGCGGAGCTGCCAAAGGACACATGAAGCCTTTAATGCCGCTTGCAAAAGTGTCGAGAGTTTAAAACATTTGGCATTGTAACATCATCTCCAAGTAAGTAATTGGCTGTGCCTTATGGGCACTCTTAAAAAACTTCTCCCTCAGGGTCTGTTCTACTTTGCTGTCGCTCTCATTTTCGGGGGATTATGCTCACTTTTATGGTGGTGTCACATTGTCTCCATTTTTTCCCCATTCTTCAAAAATTGTTTTCGAGTGACACTGTAATATGGCTCTTGCAGTAGTATGTCCAGAGCAAAAAAAAAGAGAAAAAAAAGGTGAAAAGATATAGTGAAATGTAATGTGTGTTCTGTCTTGACTTTGGGTGAGAGGCGAAGTACACTATCAAGCTATCAATCGATCGAGCGAGGGCGCAAGCTAGCTAGCTAGCGAGCTAAAGCAAACTAGCTAGCTAGCGAGCTAAAGCAAACTAGCTAGATAGCGAGCTAAAGCAAACTAGCTAGATAGCTAGCTAAAGCAAGCTAGCTAGATAGCGAGCTAAAGCAAGCTAGCTAGATAGCGAGCTAAAGCCAGCTAGCTAGCTAGCTATATATACAGTAAAATTTTAATATTAAAATAAAATATTAGACTGTTGTATTAAGAGAAATGTTTTTCAAATAAAAGTCAAGAAATCTAAACAGTGTTGGGAAAAAAACTTGTAATTTTGACAAAATAAAGCTGCAATATTGTTTTTGTTTTAAATGTCATTCATGAAAATATCTGAACTCTTCCCAAGAAATAGTAATGATGTAGTTTGAAAGCAAAATACAATTAAAAAATCCAAAAGAGGCAATATTATCACAGTATATGTCAATGCTTGTTATACAGGGTGTCCATAAAGTCTCTTTACAATTAAAACAATTACAAATGCAGTTGTTGAGATATTTTAACTTGTTTTATTTTATTGTAATGAGTGTTTATTAAAGGTGTTTTTTTGTTGTTTTTTTTGTTTTAAAAACTTGATTCAAAGTAGAAGTCAACCATAAACATTTCTTGACAATATGTTATATGTGACCTCACTAGTCTAAACATGACATTCTGATTAATATTACATTTGTAGAATAAGAGTTATGAAGCAAAATCCAGTCATTTTCATCCATCCCAGGAGGCGGCCATTCTGTCACTTTCCGTTGACTGAAGATGACATCATAGTTGCTCAGGGCTCAGCAACGACCAATCACAGCTCACGTTTTCTGAAGCTGAGCTGTGACTGGTTGTTACCTCAGACCTGATCAACATTGATGTCAACTGCCCCTTTTTACAATTTAAAAAAAAAAAAAAAAAAGACTATGTGGGCACCCTGTATTAGGACTTTATTCTGGTAAATTTATGTTATGACTTCATTCTCATTTTTTTTTTTTTTACTTTGATCCTTTGAATTTATTCTCCTATTTGTTTCCCTTTTCAATGTTTCTCCTATTCGAATGACTTATGACAATCGCGTGCCCCGTTACAACTGAGCTCTGCGGGATGCATCAGGATGCTTATTAAGTGGGATGACTACGTATTAACCTCACTGTTTTATTGCTACTAGCTAATATTAAAGCCTTTAATGGGACTCCTTGGGGTGCTTCCATGGCCTAATTCTGTCTGCTTCATACAAAGCGTGGACTCTCTTTTGGTGTCGGGATCCATGCACCAAGACATTTTGACACATACGCCAGCCTACTACTTTTTCACTCCTGCAAAAATGCTAATAGCCTCACTGGGACATTTTAGAATGTAGTATTTGTAGCTGTGAAAAAAAGATCCCATTGGTTGACTTTTTAAACAGACAAAGCCAGTTAATTTTGGTGGATAATAACGTTTTAGCCAAGACACCATTTAAAAAAAACAACAACAAAAACACAAATAACAGTCTTTTCCCTACTAAATTATTATTCTTTTGAATGAGTCCACCCTTGCAACCCCATTTAGCATCGGCGAGCATCCCCAATTAAATCGTATTGACAAGAGGCTAAAAACACTTTTCCAGTATGCAGCCAAGTATTATTAACTGCTAATGTTGTCATTTACTGGCCCCTCCACAACAAATGAATCACCATTGTCACAGGGAATAGACGTCCTGAATTAACCTCACTAGACATTACTAGAGCTTAACTGCATAAATTAAACGTGCACAGGATGAATAAGCTTGACTTATCAGTAGTTCTTTGCTGAGGATAAAGAATATACTGTACCTGTGACTATTGTAGTATTAATTGTCGACACGTGTTGCTCACCGATTATGTTCAGTTATCCATTGCTGTTCGTTTAGTGCTCGTATTTCGAAGCACTAGTATCTCAACGCACCACATATTATCGCTAAAGGTATAACCAAGAACAGCTTCCCAGTATTGCAAGAATGCATTTTTATGGATCATACACACTATTAGTACCTTTATCCATCTGTCTTTGAATGTGCTCATTTCTCTGATGTTCACTTTTATCATGAAGCCGAGCAGAAGAAGTTTAGTCAGTCCAACAAGGAATCCAACTGATCCCTGCTATCAAAAGAAAAATCCTTTTAATCAGAGCTCATTAACTGTGCTTTTCTGTTCGCCGCAGCTCACAAAAGGAGCAAAGTATGCCTGATTAAAAAAAAAGAAAGAAAATAAAAACTGATGACGCTCATTGCCGCAGAGTGAAAAGCAGTCACCTGTCGTCCCACTGTGGGAAATTGGAGGAGAATTGAAAAAATGATTCAGTGGTGAATGATTGTGACGGCACACCCGCATATTCTGTTAAGGCGGAATAGGGTTGATCTAAATCATTGATGGCTCTCACCGATGTGACCACCCATGTTAAGGTCTTACAGCTGAGCACGCTTTCCATTAGAGCGGAATAGAAATGTCTTTTGCACCTCTAACTGACTGTAACGCACACCATGTTCACACAATAATGATTGAACTGTGGATGGCATTTTTGTTATCAAGTATGTCAAAAAAATTGTGGAGTACCAACCACTTATAGTTGGGCATGGAAAAACAGTGCAGCGGAAGCTCTAAAGTCGAATACAATTTGGAATTCAAGCAAGCCTCTAAAATTGCTCGACGCTTCTGCTATGAATGAAAGCCGCAGTCGGCATTGATTGTCAGTGAGCCATAATGGAGACGTATTGTAAAGATGTGGCGTAATTCTTTATCCTGTGTGTATTTTGAAAAAGGATGTCGGAGAACTTTTACTGAAGTCCCTGAAAAGTGAAAATAAATTATTATTATTTTGACACACCACACAAGTGTTAACAAGTCTACCAAGTTTGAAAGACTACCAAAATAAAAATCGCCAAGAATAAAAAAAAAAAAAAAAAAAGGCTACAAATGGCGGAGAAAAATAAGTGAAAAATATTCTACAATATTGAAGAAAAAAAGACCATAAATCGGTGAATGTATGTGAATTTGTGCGTTTTGCTTTAAATTGTAATATCACCATTTGCCACTAGATGGCAGACATGTCTTAGTTTCTGCCTAAAACTACAACATGAGTAGGCCAAATAAATTAATGCGTATTTGTGTTTGATTGATTGATTGATTGATTGATTGATTTTTGTGGGATATTTTTATGCAAGAGCACAAATATTTTATTGTATTAATTAAAGGGGGCATTATGGAATCTAGACTTGCTATTGTTTCTATACAAATAAAGTATCAAAGTGTCGTTTTGAAACCAAGACTGCTTTATCGAGAAAGATGTTTGTGCAGGTATAAAAACCCATCGTCTCTTTGTACAGAGCCCCGCTGAACTGAACAGACAATTCGAGACGTCAGCATCAATATACTCCCAAAATCTATTTCCTCCATTTTAGCAGCCCAAATTGAAAACAACGGGGACAATTTCAACAGTTTGAGTCACAGAGAGTGAGCAGTAAAGAAAGGAAAAACATTCATCTTTAATATTTGCTTAATCATTTGAATGCAGCCGGCTATTACTCTGTGCAATTTAGCTGCCATCAAGCATAAAGCACCTTCAAGAATACAAGCAATGTGTCTTTTTTTTTTTTCTCTCTCTCTCTTTTCTTTTTTCATTTTAAGTGTGAATAATAGGGGTGTAGCCATTATTTCAGAAGTCAGGACAAATTGTTCAGGACAAAGCCAGCTTTTATGAGCAAATGATCATGCTGTGGCATTCAACTTCTCCTCTCCATAGTGGGCAAAAAACTAAATTAGCAAACTGTCAAACTCTGGTTAAAGTAAAACACAATAACTGTAAAGCATAACTAGCAAGATAATTAAATATCCAATGGCGACATTGAACACATTTCAGCCATTTTCCGGATGGATTTTTATTATATTTTAGCAGTAAAACTGCAGTCTTATTATACAGTCATAGTCCTAATATAATTTGATACATAAAATAGTATGCATATATAAATTGGGAACATTATTTAATTTTGTTTTGTAATTTTAATATATTTATTTTGTATGTAAATTTCCTATATGCTATGTGTGCCAACAGATGGTTTTTACTGTTTTTCTAAATTGAATAAAGTATGAATATAGTGAAGAGCTCTCCCTCCAAAATGAGATTTTTAAAAAAATCAATTTTGCCATGTCATTTAATGTGTACAAAATTAACTTCTGTTGCACATGTTAATACTGAGCCATTTAATTGTTTCAATGGGATACAATTTTTGCTAACATTTTTATGTCTAAATAGAGATATTTTTATGGGATACAAATACAAAGCAGACACCGCTTCATTTCCAAGGTTTTTTATTTTATTGTATTTTTATTTTATTTTATTTTTTTACAAGATACTTGTTATGAAAGTGTTTTTGTATTGAGTGAATAAAAAAATTAGACCTGGCAGACTTGTTATTGATTCTGAAAGGTTTGCAAAATGACTGTAATGAGGAATATAAAAGAATAGCCCGCGTGTTGCTTGGAATAATTTTCCAAAAATTGGCGACATGGTACAACAATTTAGAAATATTAATTCTATTAAATATGAGTCAATAGAGGCTGGTTTTCTATCAGCGTTTCATTGTGAAGCAGCTATTACTGTTCACTTGAAGGTTGTTATATCAGTCGAGGTACTTTAATACATACAAGTTTTACTTGCTAAAATAAACCCGTGGTGGAACACTAGTGCACTTCAGAGCATCTTTTGAAATGGTTGGTAATGGAATGAAAAGTGCTGTAAACTCACTGCACTCCACATAATTTCATCCCCTTTGTCTTTGGAGGGGGGAGGGGGGAGTTGGAGTAACACTGCTTTTATGTAAAAGGTTCACGCCAGCCAACATAGCAACATAATATCTGACTTTGCGTCTGTAATCGTGTCAGATGAATTAAAATTGTTTTGGAACATTCGCCAGCTTACAGCTGTTGGATTTGCATTTTTCAAAACTGAATTTGTCTTGACCCATGAAAGGTCTTTTTAATTTCTCCTGGGATCGACATATTTAATTTTTTTTTCTACTGCTCTGTTCCCCTTCATGGAAGAAAGGAGAAATCTTTTCATTCTGAAACCCCAACTGACTTTTCTGTAAATTAAAACGCTGCACTGGGGTGAAATTTTTCCCTCAGATTACTTTTTACTAGGAAAATGTGACTACTGAAAAGTGAGTTACACACAAATTGATTATCAGGCCTAATTTGAGTCTGATTCCCCTCTTATGATCAAATAATTACTTTAAAGGTCAGATTATCAGATGTGCCTAAAAGATTATCCTGAGTTAAGTTCGGTGGAAGTCAACTCAAATATTTTCATTACAATACGGCATTCTGATTAATTACGTTTGTGGCAACATCTACCCTTTTTATACATCTCAGAGAGCGGCCATTTTGCCAAATGCTGTCGACTGAAAATGACATCACTGTTAACGACCAATCACGGCTCAGCTTCAGAAAACAGATGAGCCATGATTGGTTGTTACCTGCGCCCTAAGCAACTGTGATGACATTCTTCGTCAACAGGAAGTGGCAAAATGGCCGGCCCCCGAGAGGGATAAAATCATGTGGATTTTGTTCTGCAACTCATATTACACTCATGCAATATTAATACTGTGTTCAAACTAGTGGGACTGCATAGAACATATTATTGCAAATATTTTTTTGAGAGGGTTAACCTCCGCTTTAAGTGTTTGTGGAAAACAATGCCGTTTCCAGATAAGCCAACTGTTAGCTTACCTTCTTATATTTCTTCAACTACTGTTTGTTTGTTCTGATTTTCATTTTTCCAACATTCTCTATGACCTGTGGCACCATGCCTCACCTCACAGGTCAAGTCGATTGCTGGTGAAAATATTATGTGTTTCGTGTGCTGTGTATGTAATCTTGAGAAAAGAACACACGATGAAAGCAGTAACTTCACATGCCTATTTGTTTCCTCATGATGTGTGGGGTCTCTCAAAATCGATTACAATGTTTAGTCTCTTAATGAATGTGTGTATCAAATTCCTATGCTCACTCATTAAGCACCAAAGTTGTATTCAGAATCTTGGCTGTTTCTTATGAGATAGTTTGCTAATTCCGACTAATACTGTTATCATAGTTGACGTGCCAAAAATGTGATCCACTGATGTGTTGTTAAAACCTTTAATCTTTCAAACAGTCGGCCAAACGTAACATCTCGCAACCAATATTTAAATCCCTTTTAAATTCCTCCTTTTGGTGCACAGTTGCTGAAGTTAACTGATGGCAAGATACTTACACGCATTTGCATATCTATGGAACAAATGTTGTCAAATGTTGCTTCTTCTTACAAAGAAAGTCTAGTCAAACTACCACAAAAATCGGTTCTAATTACTATGTATTTTATCCCCGTATTGTAAAGATTTTGAAAGTGCTTTGTTGACAAGATTCATATTAGAGCTACAAACGTGGGAGATAAACACAATAATAGTTGCGCATATGGGTTGTGTGGGAGTTGACAAAACGTTTGCAATGGGCGATTAAGTTTACTGGAAGCTGCACAGTTAAAGATGTCGAAAGGGAATGCAAATTATTCTATCTATCTATCTATCTATCTATCTATCTCAAGCTGCTAGCTAGCTAGCTCGCTAGCCGTCTGTCTCTTCCATTGTCTCTAGCTGTCTATCTGTATGTCTCTTAAGTCTGCACAAATATTAGCTGCTCAGTATGTGGAAAGGAAACTACATAATTTCATGTATCATTTTAGTACTTTTTATTGGTATTGTCAGTAAGGGGCATTGGTTGTGTTTTTGTGTATGATTTTTATCTTATTTTATGGGATTTCTTTTCTTGAGAACCACTTAGGCACCTTTTTTCACCCCCCGACCCCCCCCCCCCCCCCCCCCCACCCCCAACCCTCAACTGTGGCCTCGAGATTCTGATGAAGTTGCAGAAATATGATTTCAACATGTATAATTTTTGTGGGGACATTGTGAGCATGTTGTGTTGTAAAAGCAGCTACGAGTTGACCTGCCACCACAGGGAGTCTTTGTAGACATTGTAGTTGATCATCTGGCTCACAATGAAACGGATAAAATAGTTTGTAGTAGTTTGAAATACATATTTTCATACGTGGAACTTCTCTGGATCGGCCAATTCTAGTATTGTGTGTACTGGCTAACAGCACAAGACTTGTGGATGTTGTGCTTTATGCCAAAGTTTTGGATGGTTGCACTCATGGTTTGCTGGAGGTCAATTTGTTGGACTTTGGCAGTGCGCTTCCTCCTTGCACAAAAGGAGTAGATAGTCTTGCTGCTGGGTCGTTGCCCTCCCCCTCACCTGATGTACTGGCCTGTCTCCTGGTATTTCTTCCACACTCTTGAAAATGTGCTGGGAGATACCGTTAACCTTCAGGCTATGGTACTTATGGAGGTGCTAACCAGGAGCGACTGTACTACCTGAGGAATGTTTGCGGGTTGCAGATACCACATCTTCTAGCCACAAGAGGCAAGGACGGTAGAAAATACAAAACTTGTCAGCAATCAGTCAGAAAGAAGGCAACACTGCAATTCCTTAACAGGTTGCCTGCATGATTTCCCACCTATTAGCATGTTTGATTCTCTGCATTCTGACAAATAATCTGAAGATGATAGAAGTTTAAATGACAAACCTTTGTTGTCATCGACCAGAATGGCAAATGAGAAGAAATACTTTCTAGCCTAAGGCCCTGTGTGAGCCCACTACCGGCTAGCTTTCAACCTATGTGCAGCATCGATATCAGGATTCTTCATTTGAATGGATGAAGCATAATAATGTTCCAAAGTAGCAAGCTAATTGTCTCCAAAACGATGAGATTCTTTTTAGGAATTCCAACCATGAAGTGGTCTTTTTGCTCACACCCTGGAGCGTGCAGGACAGTAACAGCTTTGAATTCTTATCTTCTGGTCAGCATCACTGAAACTAATAAGAATTCCAAGGTTTTGTGAGATAGTATTTCCGGGAAAAGTGGAAAATTGCCGCATTGAGGGCTTGAACTTCATTCTTCCACTTGAGTGACTTTGTTTGTCATTAAGCCACCACAATGGCTTTACTTTCAAATAAGGAAATGAAATGCAGGTACTTCTAACAATAGATTTTTAATTGGCTCTAAACTTCATTTCCCTTATTTTAACTGAGGACCAAATACACATGATCACGCTTGTTTGTGAGACAACAAAACTCCCCAAATGACTGGAGCAGGGGGCGAGTCGAATCATAAACACAATGTCAATTACCAATGAAAAACTCAATTCTGCTCCATCAAAATAATGGAAATGTACACGTTAGCATTATCTATCTTGCCTGTGCTTAGGAAAATAAATAGCAGATGGCCCATATACAATCTTTATTTACAGCGTAAGAGGCATTTTTGCCACATTATATTGCCCATTCTTAGTACAGCCATTCAGTAATGTTTTGTTTGAAGACAAGTTATGTTCTAATTCTTTGGGGGGTGACTAATAAAATCGGAAACTAAAGGATGCCCTCAATTTTCAACTCTCTCTCTCACAGCTGTTTAAATAAAGTCCACAATATTCATTGGGAACCAACAGGAAGTTCAACGAACACTCTTCAGAGTAAAAGCACACAATTGAAGTTCCAGTTATGGGCCAATTGTTACAGCAGATGGCGAAAGTGAATCTACACACTTGGATGTTTAAAGCGATGCCATGTGACCAACAAATTCGGCCTTTGGAGGACGCAGCCTACGAATTTAGACACAGCATATAAGTACTTGTCAGGATAAATAAAGGATTGATTAATTAATTAAAAAACAAAAAACAAAAAAAAACAGTATTAATTTCAATAATATGAAAAAAACAAAAACAAAGGCTAACTGTATTACATAGGTCACACCATGCCTGACAGGCTTCACCGCCATCTTTCTGCTACTTATTATTGGTCTTGCTTTAACCGTTCCTGATGACTGCCATTTCTTAATTGCATTCCAAACAGAGCGTATTGGCATCTGAAAATACTTTGCTATCTTCTTAGAGCCTTCTCCTGCTTTGTGAGCGTCAATTATTTTCAGTTTCAGTGTTCAGTTTTTCATGTAGACTTTTCCTGACATTTGTTCCCCCTTAGTCTTCACTGATTGTTGGGGAAAGATCACATGAATCTCAGCATTTGAAGACCCTTTGAGATTGACTTCACCTGGTGTTTCTTGACGATGATTTTGAACAATCCATGACATTGTCAGGTCTCATCTTTAACAAGGGGGTGGTGCATCTAAAACATCTGCAGGGTGCCCAAACGTATTTTGTTTTCTGTCATTTTTGAAGTATAAATTATTGAAATAAAATTGACTTTTTTTTTTTTTTTTTGGTGAAATTTTACAAGAATGTCTCTTTTGATGCCTCTTGAAGATTTTTCCCATCTCTCTTGGCTTGTTTATGCACTTTTTTTTTTTTTTACCTGGGTTGCCCAAACTTTCAATCCCCACTGTACTTTTACCTAAATATAACTTTCAAGGCGATTTAGAGGAAACGGTAGCGTCCTCAAAATTGTACTTTTATTTTGACCGTCTATCCCGGAAGTAGGCTTCGTTGACGCCAACTGTCTGTGTGCTAATCCGCGTGTACTGTGCAGCTGCTTACTTACTTTGAGCAGCGCTGCCTGGAGCCACTCCGGCCACGAGAGGAGCACCACAGCACGTCGTTGCACCTTTTACCCTGGCCGGAATGTTCCCTTACGCTTCGTGTCATTAGTTGTTTTTTTTTTTTGTTTTTTTTGTTTGTTTGTTTTTTAAGCGCCGAGTTGGACAATAAAAACAGGTGTAATGCTTCGCACCTGTTTCATGTCTTCTATGTGTTTGCGTTCCACAGTGATGTAGACTATTTCTGGACATTTTACACTCTTGTTGCGGGACTTTTTTTTTTTTTTTTTGTAATTTATTTATTTTTTCATCGCAGTGGATGCTGCCTCCCGGGTTGTCGCTCGAGCCCTGCTGTACCAACCGGGTTTTAAGGGCGTGAATTTCTTTCTCTCGCTTTTACCAAGTGGACGAGGAGGAATATATGTGCGGAGATGCTGCTCTTGGTGCCCATTCTGTGGCTGCTGCCTCTGAGCGGAGCGGCTCCCCCGCAGACCGACAGAGAGGACATGGGGGTGGTAAGTTACTTGCTACGGCTGACTTTTTTTTTTTTTTTTTTTCTCCCCCCCAAACCTGCTAGCATCCTCCTGAATTCGTGAACACCTCTCAAAATGCCCACACTGTTTCTTCATATAGTGTACTTGGTGTGAATGTTAGCCCACTGCAACCCAATGCTCATACCATTAAAAAAAAATAAAAAAAAAAATGTACGTGTTTGGGTAGCCTCCTCTCTTTGAAAGGATACAGTTAAAAAAAAATACATCCATCCATGCCTCCAGACAGAAGGACTTTTGTTGAGAGGTAGGTTACACCCTGGATTGGTCGCTGGTCTATCACAGGATAGACAAACAACCGTTCACACTCAGTCTTCAATCAGCCTAACCTGCATGTTTTTGCCATATCAGAGACTGAAAAGACTCAAGAACCTCAGAACTGTGAGGCGATTGATAAATAAATGGATGCGAAGGGATTTGTCCAGCTTTCCCGACAACATCCCGTGCTGATAACAAGAGGAGCTCACTGTCACCGGCGTTAGCCCACCAGGCATGAGAGATTATTACATCAAGGCTTTTCTCACTCATGCAAATTGCAAAGGGAACTTCCCGTTTGACTGCCTGTGAAGCTGAACGTCAAGTGGCTGACTTATCCGTGGTAATAAATCATATTAATTGTCTTTTAAATCCCTAAATACTGGCATAAGCATCATGCAGGTGCTCGTAGTAAAAAACAGCTTTGACAAGGAAGATTTTAACTTATCGTAAAAAATACAGCAGAATTTGCGCTTTGCGCTTCTCATCCCTACTAGTCCTTCTGTACTGGAATTTTAGCCAAGCCCTACATATTCTCCCTGTACTTAAACAGATTTTCTACAGGTAGTTAAGTGAAAGGCATCTACCCTCTATTTCTGTCTGTTTTGCTTATACTAGATATTGTCATTTAACTTTTTCTGCATGGAAATTGGAGAATAAATATATTGCTAGAGTCTCTGATGGTGGAGTGGTTCAGTCACCTGATTTCTCTGTGCTGGCAGCATGCGAGTTAAGTTCCCAATTAGTGACTGTATAAATGGGAGTGTGAATGGGTGTCTGTTTCTGCAGTATATGTGCCATTTAATGACTGGAGGCCATTCCAGAGTGTTGACTGCTTTTCGTCTGAAGTCAGCTGGCAAAGACTCCAGAAAATGGAAGGCTGGACATATTGATGTTATCTCTTGCTGATGTTATTTTGTATTTTCCAATTACAGCTTAAACATGCAGAAGTGTTTGCCTTTGTGTAATGGCTCCGACACTGTTTTCTAAACAGATTGAGACATAATATTTCCTTTGAGTATTTAACTGAACTGAATTGCACCCCGTTGGCTCGATCTGTAGTATTGTTCTTTTGTATTTTCAACAGAGGAGCTTTGAAATAAAAGACAGAAACTTGCTTGTCAACTTTTTTCGAACCGTTCTTCTTGCTTATTGCGCCATCCTGCTGATGTTAAATGATGTTATGCTCTGGAGTTTCCGCCAAAATCTCAAATTGTGACAAAGACATGAAAGCATCGCTCTCCCTGCCTGTCCCCCGTCTTGCGGTTAATGTTTTTATTATACTTCTGCAGGCCTCTGGGAAGATTTAATATTTTCTATTTGTCTGTCAAACTCTCTGTCCGAAAGAGAGCGCAGAAATGCTTGAAGGTAGTCTGGGGCTCAGCTCGGTTTGAATAAATTTGAATTATAAGAGAGCCCTAAAAATTGTTTGTGAATGAAGTGAAATATAAAGTAGGAAATGTTGAATGAGATGTTTTGGGGTTTGTTTGGTTTTTAATAGGCCTATCCCTTGAAAATTTTCATCATTGTGGAGACACTGAAAGAAAGGGCTCGACGAGGCGTCTCAAACTCAACTTGTATGGGGCTGCTCAAATCTTCTCAGTCTTTAATAACAATCGAGTATGTGAACAGTTCACCAGAAAATGAACAAGATTGGTGTCCTGGTCTTCTATGTCATCTCCCTGATACTTTGCATACTTAACATGTCAAGGTGAGCAATGACATCTGATTACAAGAACACCAAAAATATTTCTGTGCCTTTGAGACATTTCAGGGAACTTCTGCGCTGTCTCGTTTTTCTTAAAATTGGCTGCATTGCCAACCTTTCTCTTTATGGCAGGTTTTGAAAATAAATAATTGACAAAAGTGCTCATGAGCCTGAGGTTTGATGATCTGTAAGTTATTTAAAAAAACAAAAGGTAGAGCAACAGCACGGCAAAAAAAAAAAGTTTTGATGTCAAGTAGGGGGCCAAAATATAACATTCTGTGGGCAGCATATGGCCCCCGTGCCACAGGTTTGAGACCGATCACTTCTACTCATGCTATTTTATATGGTGAAAATCGTTTTGTCACACTTGTTCCCTGATCGATGATCAAAGACACAATCATGAACAGATTTCGAGTCCCACTTTGGTTGATTTCCAAATTGTCCGCTCAACTTTCCAGGTTCCGCTGTATTAGCCATTTAGCCTGCGTCTGCTGTTCATTTCTTTTCCCGGCTTATTTGCTTGGCAACCGCATCTCTCAGCATTCGCCCGCGACTCCAATTTCAAGTTCATTAGCGATAGAGAATATAATTTAACAGAGACAAACAATCAGTGTGAGCAGCCTGGATGTTGTTGATGAGTTGGTCACATGTTGTCACTGAGGGAGCTGGAGGACATTGTCGTACTTCACATCACAGCTGACATGGGCGTCATAACAGCCCATCATACCTAAGAATATGAAAAATACTTAATCACAAAATAGTTATTCAACCATTTATATCATTAGTCCCTTATAATATGTTTGCGCACCCACCCTGTGATCTTAGTGTCCATAACAACCACACACACCTCAGCACACATCAGCGGTATTATTGCTCTGCTCCTATCCTCGGTGATATACTGTGTTGCTGCGCGGCGCCGATGTGCAGTTTCAGCACTTGAGTCATAACATCTAAAACACAATACGCTTTTGCTTTGTGCTCATTGGGTTATTTTCCCCGAGAGGACTTTTTCCTCCCCCCCCCCCTTCCTCTCCCACTGAAGTATACAGTAACTGATGAGCTTCCCAAAGGATCTGTACACCTGAATGAGCAGCGCTTTCCTGTTGACACGCAAGAGTGATACAACCAGAGTAAGGAACGAAATGACATTATAGGCCACTGCCTGTAGAAATGTATGAATTAAGTCGATGACCTTCATACACGTTTGTATAGTTTTCCAAGAATATGTAACATTTGTTTCACTACATTTCATTTATCAGTAATTTGGAAAATGATATGTATACAATAATATGAATCTCATGATATACGTAATTATCACAATATTGTGGGGAGGTTGGTGATATTAAAAAAACAAAAAAAAACACAATGCTGTATTGAAACTAAAATGTACAGTATTGTCTGTAAAATTCCAATTAGCTGAGGTCATACTATACATATAGTTCAAATAGTACAGGCAACATTAACCTCAATATACATAAACAACCTAGAATAACTCAACACTTAATATTGAGGCACTTACTTCCAAAAAGCACGCACACATTGTGAATCGAGTCAATTTGTGGAGGAGCTGAAACGATAGCGACAGCCTTAAATGTAAGTGGCCTAAACATGCCTAATGAAAATTAAACTGCACTAATAAACTAAACACCAGAGGGTGCTGGAACTGCACAAATGGAAAACAACCTGGCCTTTTTCGCAGATGCTCTGCTTTTAATATTGTAACATGATGACAATGATATTGTGGAAATTTTAATATTGTGATATTGGTGTTATCGTTACATCCATAGATGTTATTTTTTTAATGCAAAGGAAGAATATCTCTCTGACTCCTCATACTAAACAGATTTTTGCTGCCAGATGAGTTGTGTTGTAATGGATATAATATCTCATAGCTTCCCATAGCTGATGTCATCTTGGGTCAACTGTATCCCTTCTCGTAGCTCACTCCATTTTGTCTCAACTGCTTCAAGACACAATTAATCAACAATCAATTCCACACCATTGACCAAATGCACAACAATCTTATGATTTAGCCATCTTACAATACTTCTGTTTGCAAATGTGATCTTTTTGAATGCCGCGCAAGTTTTTGGTCTCCATATTATCTATGTCACTGTGAGATGAGCTGGACGCCTCGCTGAGAAGTTAGCATGCAGTCTGTCATGTAGAAGCTCTTGATCTAAAATCTCACTGAGCGACTTTCTTCAATTATTCTCTGTCATGTTTCAAGCTGTGGAAAAAAAAGAATGACCTTAGTCTTGTTTGCCACTAGTCAGTTCTCTGAATTCTCTCCGCCAACAAATTATGTTTCCTATGGAAGCTTCTTAATGAACGACAGTTGGTATTTTATAGTAAAATGATTGTCAAGCTGCAGCAGTAGCAAATGTTTGGTTAGGAGTGGAAAACGGAAAAGTTACAACATGAACAGAATTCATTGATATAGTTGGAGGTTAGATGTCTTGCTCAAGAGCACCTCCACCCTGCTCAGGAAGCAGATTAGCATCTTTCTGACAACCAGTTAAATTTCAATGGGTTTTTTTTCCTCCCCTGTCTACACTAGTCCCAAAGACAAGTCCCTATGGAATGAACTTTTGCTGCCCCAGATGATGATTGATTACCATGTTTAACTTTAGCTGGATCATATGACATGCCGAAAATGTGGAATCTGACCCCCCAAAAATATGGAAGTAGAAGGATATTGTGTGACTTGTAGTAAATCATATTATTTTATTTATTTTATTTTATTTATTTATTTATTTTTATTTATTTATTTATTTTTTTCAGTAAATCATATGTTTTCAGGCATCTATATGGAAACATAGTAGCTAATTAGGTCATTACTACAATCCTTTTTTGCTTTATAATTCTTTTTTCCTAATACAGTATCAAATCTGAATAGTGTTCACCACATTTGAAATAAATTCTTGTTGGAATACAGATTCGGGGGGAAAAAAAATAAATGTTGGCATTCAACTTGGCATTCTCGATGTGTGATTATGGTAAATTGGTTGGTAGTAAAATAACCTGCCCTCTAACACCTCAACTATTTCATGCCATCAAGTGAATCATTTACTCTGAATGAGTCTTCAGATTAAATCAGTATCTCGCATTCATGGCATTACTCTTCAAGTCAATGCCAGTTCAGTCTTTTTTTTTTTTTTTTTTTTTTTAACATACTATTTTAGTCTTTCATCACTCAGCTCGCGATGCTTCAACTGTGTATGGACCGAGTTCACAAAATTAACCGTACCTTATATGTAGTTTGCTTTTGTTTCAGACAACAGGGAAATAATTTCATTTCTAAACTGTATCTTGACAAGCGTCTGTACAACTGGTGTCATCTCCCTTACAGTGCATATCACCAGTTTTGTATCCATTGAAAAAAAAAAAAAAAAAAAAAACAACACTTCCACTCCTTCTCCCTCCTGCTCTTCACGTAGGAGGTTTTCTTATGCCAGCCCATCATACGCTGTCTGATTACACCCTAAGGCCCAAGGATAGAGGGGGCTCAGCGAGAAAATTGGATGCAGTGAAAGTCCAGGAGAAGTACCAAGGAGGGATTGGTGTTTTGAAATAAAAAAGGGTCAAGTAAAAATGCCATATGCAAAATGAAGACGCGGGGAAAAAAAAAAAAAAAAGACTCGAGCCAAGAAGTGGCGAATACAAAATCATCTTGACTGATCAGGCTTCATATACTTCATTCATTGGATAAGTATATAAATAGCAACGTGACAAGATTTCCCAAAAATGGCATTGTATCAAAAAATGCTGAGTCCGGTTTGCAAAGCCACTTCAAACTGAGTACAACGGAGCAAGCGTTTTGAAAATTGGATGATGGGTTCTAACCCACTTGCCCAAAAAAAAAACAGTAACTGTATGCAAATGGAACATTATTTATGAGAAGAGCAATGTGGGCAGTAGAATAGTTTATGTACTTTACACAAAAGTTGTTTTTTCCTGAATTTGTTGTTGTTGCTGTTTGTTGTTGTTGTTTGAAGTGCTAATTGCATCTTAAAATAAATAAATAAAAAAATACCAAAAAGATGGTTGCCACAATATAAAGAACTAATAACTGGGATCAGATCGGAAATCTCCGTTCTCAGCCAAAACTCGTTAAGATACTTTTAGCTCTTCTGTTCCACCCACTTCCATCTAACCTGCTGACATTGGGTTATATGAATGAAATGCACTAGCAAGGAGATTTTTTATTTTTTTTTCAGGTGCAAGAAATCTTGAAATGTTGATTTCTCCATAGAGATATTCTGTGTGTCAGAAAAGCTCCAGGACTGGGGTCATAAAATATATACGGTATATGAAATCTAAAATATTGTTTCCCCTTGGAGTTAATGCACTTTCTTACTCCACCATGCCTCCATGCACTCCAAAACAAATTCTTCCATGGGAAACGGGGGGGGGGGGGGTCACACAGAGCCAGCTTACATGAGCATGTTAATGTTCTTGGCCAGGAACTGTCAGATGTTCAGGGCAATATGACCAGTGACCAGGTGCATGGTGAAGTAACCACAAGTTGTCCTGCCTCAACTCTTACCTCTGATATATACTGAAATACATCTTTTGTGTCACTCGTCTTGGAAATTTTCGGAAACACCTCATAACTGAAAAGCCTCATTCTTTTCTTCTGAGAAAAATGGAAATCAGACTTTTAATCTTCACCTTGCTAGTTCGGTCACGTCACATTCCTTCAAGTGTGATATCCTCCAGAGACATGTATGAGTGTGAAAGCATTAATAAGATTTCTGATTTTCTTAAATTGATTCAATAAGGGTCACTGGAGGAAGTGACTGACGTGTATGTGTGCGTAACTGCTTAGATATAGACTATAATCACGTCAAAAGCAAAGTTATGACAAGCTCTTTAACTTGATTATCTGTAAATGACTGAAGTTTTACCAGACCATATTAACATTTGAGATTGTCGATTCAATATAAATGACAAGGATGGATGGGCAAATACTTAATCCTAACAAATTATTTCCCCGTGACTCCGTTAGTCCTTGTTGTCATTCCTGATTCAAAAGTGGACTTGAAAGTGTTTCACATTCGGTGAATACAGCTTGGTGAATAAAAAGCCATGTGCATTGTTGGGGTGCATTGTTGTACGAGACAGAAACTACGGTTGTGCAAGAACATAATGGAAGAAAGATTGTGGCAAATGACAAGCAATAGGGTGTCTTTTTTTTTTTTAAACTAAAAAGTTGTCAATACATGAATCATTCAACTTTTGCTTTATTTACACTTCACAGTGAGCACTCAATACGTAATATATAAATGAATAATGTATACACATTGATTAGATTGAGGTTTTATATCTGACGCTGTGCATGTAATGTAAATGTACACATTCTTGCCTTCAAAAGAAGTTGAGCTATTCTTCCCCCGTTTCTATGTAGTCCATTTTAGCGATGCGTCATGATAGCGGGAGGAGAAAAATAACGCATGAATTTGAAGGTCAGCAGATAGGTAATCAGGCCTCTTTCATATGTGAATAAAAGTAAGATATCTGACAATTGCGACAACAGTGGAAGTGCGAGATATACCCTGTTAGACAGCCAAGATTTCACTCTAAAAATAGAATTGTTGAACTAACCTAATTGGATTGACCTTACCATAAACCACGCCTGCATGACACAAGAAGTCATATCCGCGCTGGCACCTGAGTTTTGCTACGGACAAACAAAGCAATCCAGCTCTCGGTGGTGCATTGCGTGGTTATCCAAAATCAAGAAAAAAAAATAAAGAAAATGCACACATTTATTTACTCCCATTGTTTGCTTTTGGACTTACAGTATAGTACTTATATTTTACCTGCATTTTGATCATGTATGCAAATGTGTAGTTTTCCGGTGTTCAGTAAATGTAAATACAACCACCACTGTTTTCATACAATGGAACCCAGAGGCAGCAGATACAATGAAAACAGCAGAGGCCTCAGAACTGAACCCTGTGGAACACCATTCTGTTATACATTTGAATTTATATTGCACATATATATCCAACCACTTTTTTTTCTTTGCTTGACACTAGGTATGAAGGCATTACAAAAATAAAGAAATCACATGACGTACCATCGCATCACAACAGCCACAAGAAAAATTCCCTGCAGCACAGATAAGGCCAAGCAATGTAGCGTGATCACCTGCAGTCAATGATGGCCAAACGAACCGTATCATTACGAATCATTTGAGTCGGGTGTGTGTCTTGACCTGCGCCGAACCCCTGAGACTGACTCACCAAACCCCTGAGGTTCGATCAATCGAACCCAGGCTAAGAACCCAAGGCTAGAGGTACAAAATGGCTACCTGTGGCATAAATCCAGCCTGTGAGTTCACATGTTTGTAATAGGAGGGAAAAAAGGGAACGCAACAGAGCAGGAATAAGGGTCCCCACTCAACTGCATGTGATTTCCCAATTCTCCCATTCATTCTTTGTCATTTCATGACTTATGGCAACTGTGGGTTGGAAACAAGCTGGCACACTCTCAACCTCCCTAACGTAATAATAACCCTCAAATCAACTCCATGTGGCCATCCTATTTTAAGTGAGGCCCATTTCCCTGCAGCCCTACGCAAGATCAAGGCTAGCAATGCCATTCAGAGAACCCGATCTTGTAATTGCAGTTGTTGCTTGAGGTTTGCTGCCTGCGTATTCACGTTCAAGTCAAACAAGTCCAAAGGATGAAACCGCAAAGCAGCAGCGGCGAGGCTCCTCTTCGAGTTTTGCCTTTGGAGGCGCGTTGAGACGTAATAAATTCAAAGCATGTTTGTTTGCTTGTTAGGATAAAGAAAAGCACTGTTGCCTGGAGTAACATGCATAGCTGATTTCATCTCTGACATTGTTGTAGGAGTGATGGGCACCCAAGGCGTGCGGCTTGCTTCTTAACTCAAATTAAAAGACACACACCCTGCTTCCTCCAATCCGAAAGAAAAAAAATGTGTTTGGGAATTCGTTGTCAGCCACTTCTGCTCCCCGGATGTGAACATGTTTGTATTTCTTGCTGACGAGAAGAAAGCAGGAGAAAAATAATTGACGTTTGGGAGGCACGTAATGCTCTCACAATGTGGACACGTTTGTGTTTCGAGCGGAAAAGAAGAAAGTTGGAGAAAAATAATTGGCATTTGGTGTTTGTCTCTTAATGACACCATATTTACTGAAAATGGGCCAGGACCTTTTTGGCCAGCTAGAAATTTGGCTTGGTTATTATATTTCCGTTGGCCACTGGGTGCTACTGGCTTTTTTGATGGATTACAGTATAATCAGAAAAATAGCTTCAAAACAGGCACAGACTTTCAATTGTATCTTTAAGTGCTTGTCTTATATATTGGCTAATTAGATGTCACCCCCCCCCCCCCCACACAATTGGGAACAGCCAGAAGAGTTACTACACCGAATGGCCCGTGTTCTACAAGAAGAACTTAATGATCTCACATCAACAATGAAGGGCCTTGAAGAGGCCAGAAATTAATGTCTCCTTTCATCCTGTCAGAGTTTCCTCTACTTTCGGATAACATTCTTGCTGGAGGGAACAGCCCGCACTTACTTGTTGCTAGCCGTTTCTCTCGAGACCTCCGCTTTGGCTACGGTTGCATATTTCAAAACCCAAATAGAGTCTGGAGTGGTTGGTTACCTTACACAACCTCAAGCCTGTCGGCAGCCTGTACAGCATACTCATGTCACCTGAACTACTTGAATTTAACCAAAATTGAGTGCGTTTTGAATTTTAAATGGGATGTGAGTGAATGTGTACTTTCTCTTGAATGTGCTGTCGATGCTGCATAGTTAAGCAGCCAGTGAAAATGTTTAATTCTGTATAGTGCTGTCACTATAGAATATTTTTAGAATGAATTATTCAATCGATTAATCAACTATCAAATTCATTTTAATTTTGCATTAAAGGGTTTTACAACAGCATTTTTATCCCCTTGATTATTATTTATTAACCCGTGTTTGGTGTTTATTTCATACTTCGCATTTGTATAGTGACGAGCCTCTGTTGGTTACCAGATGAGATTGTCACTACAACTTTGCTTGAAACCAATTTTCTTTATCAACAATGGGGAAAATCACCTGATTAATTCATTGTCTTGGAATATTTTAAAGGTTTGGAATCGGTTCTAAACTAATCTTTTCCTCTCAGTGTTGAGAATCATGTTGCCACAGTTGTGCATGGATGTGCTTCAAGCTGCGCTTGATCAACAACCATAATTGTTTTGTCAATCTCTATTGTTTAACTAGTATCAAATTTGCATGCGCTAAAAAACAAACCAAAAAAAAAACTGGTGGTTCAATTAAATATTTGACATAAAATGTCAATGCCCTGCTTATGACATTATGTTGCATTACAACGCAAACTATTACACGTGACTTATTACCTGTTATCGTGAAGAGTAAACATTCAATATAGTTATTATGACTTGTACTAAAATCAAATCCGCCTGATGATGTAATTCAATATACAACAAACCAGCAGTGTAGAATCATTGAATATGAAAAACTAGCATTTTGAATGTTACCATCATCAGCTTACATAGTTCCATAATGTTCAGCTCTTCTATCCTCAACTCAACTGTGGCTGTTGGCAAAATGTAGCATGCAGGGAATATGATCCATCTCTTACTGACAGTTTTCATTTGTGCATGCCTAATTTCATTATTGTGTGATTTGAAGCAGAAGACCATAGCGTCGGCAAAATAACAAACATTCATAGATAACCGCCAATATATTTTTTTCCCATTGAGAATTGCTTAGAAGGTTTATAATTTGGACCTGCCAGGTTTTACAACAATAGGGGGCATCATCACTTCATGTTTTTGTTTTGTCACAGAAAACAAACCATAATCATTTTTATCTAAATTGATTTGTGTGTTGGGTCAAAGGGAAAAAAAAACATGCATCAGGATCAGATACCTCCCAAAGCGCCAGCTGACAGCTAAACCCCATTCTATACATCTCTCTGTCGATTCATCTTCCGCATCGTGATAAAATGGTGTTTGGAGGGGGAAGGAGGGAATCTGACACAGTTATTAACTGATGATTAACAGCCAATCTGCTTCCTTTTTCTTTTTTTTTCTTTTTTTCCCAATGTAGTTCTTCCACAAACCTGTCTTTTGATCAAAAAATGTAATTGTGCTTAATGAACAATCTAATTGCAATATTACATGTCTGATTTGCATGAGTATTCATAATTATTATTATTATTATTATTATCCATCCATCCATCCATTTTCTTGACCGCTTATTCCTAACAAGGGTCGCGGGGGCTGCTGGCGCCTATCTCAGCTGGCTCTGGGCAGTGGGCGGGGGACACCCTGGACTGGTTGCCAACCAATCGCAGGGCACACAGAGACGAACAACCATCCACACTCACACGCACACCTAGGGACAATTCGGAGCGCCCAATTAACCTGCCATGCATGTCTTTGGAATGTGGGAGGAGACCGGAGTACCCGGAGAAGACCCACGCGGGCACGGGGAGAACATGCAAACTCCACCCAGGAAGGTCCGAGCCTGGACTATTATTATTATTATAATTATTATTATTATTATTGTGTTGGGCTACCAAATGCACAGTGAGAAAAACTTAATCTGAATGGGTAACTTCTTTTAATACAGTTTTTTCGAGTGCTAGTGTATTAACCATTTTAGAAACATAATATATGTATTTTGTAATTACAAATGCTGGTAATTTAGGACAGCTGTAGCAGAAACTTTACATTGGGAGCTGGTCTAATTATTTTGTATCGCGCAAAGCCGCCTCAGTGTCAACTGGATTTACACTCAATTTCCTTTGTAGTATGTATTGTAAACACACCATATCCTAGCAGAGTCCATTTTTGGGGATTTTCCACTAGTTGAAATGGCCACAATTTTTATATGGTGAAATGGAGGAAAGCACAGGAAGCATAGACGACCAAACTAGGTCATACAAAGATCAAATATTTCTGCAACACACCTACTATCCACTTTACATATCCACCTGGAGTTGGAGTTTTTCAACAACAGATCGGCAACCCTCAAGCATGCATTAAGTCAGCACAGTTTTCTTTTAAAATCTTCACATTTTTGCAATACCATGTATTGACCTTCTTAAGTATATCATCATCAGATCAGTATACACCCCCCAGTCCAGGACTGCAAATGAAGCGTGTGCTTTTTGAAGGACATTCGATTTTAATCAGTCTCAAAATCAAAGTTGTCGTAAAACGGGCTTTGATCAGACAGCCATGATGTGCATATTTAAAAAGATTATTCATCAATGTTCACAGTAAATATGATTTACTGTTGGCACAAAGTAATAAACATGTTGGGAAATTTATCAAGATAGAATGACAGCAGTATTTCAGGTTTAGTAGGCCGCAGAAATAGAAAATGTAGCTCACTGTCTCCGATGACTCTAAATAAATTCAAATGGGGGTAGCTGGGACTGTGAACTGATTTTATTTTCGGTGCTGACATTTTTTTTTTTTTTGGCTCCGACAGCCCATGTGTTATTGACGGCTGCTTTGACACGTTAATTATTAGGGGCACAGTGCTGGTGTCATCCTGAGTGTTCTAGCAGAACCTGTACCAGAATGTGCTCGGTTGGTTCAGGGAACATCATCTGCAGGAGACAGTAGAATTGACATGAACAGCAGCTGTTAACATATGTAGGAATGTTGTAACTTGAGAAAAAAAATGTTTTGACAAAGATAGCTCATTTTGCAAATTGCTCAAGTACATATTGAGTGTCTAAAAATGGTGAAATACTGTGTTGTGTTTGTCTGTAACACTATATGTTGGATAGCAATTGATTGTTGTGGTATTATATTAAACGTAGTCCTACGTACACGTCAGAAG
The DNA here is from genome assembly GCF_051991245.1 of Festucalex cinctus. Classification (NCBI taxonomy): domain Eukaryota; kingdom Metazoa; phylum Chordata; class Actinopteri; order Syngnathiformes; family Syngnathidae; genus Festucalex; species Festucalex cinctus. The sequence goes on from NC_135425.1 coordinate 15,465,537, forward strand.
CTTAGAATTCTTTGATTACCAGAATGGCAACTGACTCCTGCCATGCTAACTGCCCTGAAAGCTAACGTTAGGCAAAGCTAATGCTATTTTAGCTAATGTAACCAACGTCAAAAAATATGGAATTACAGTATTGTGTTTGATTAAACATACGTATGCGTCAGAAGCGTCAAATTCTTTGTTTACCTGAATGGCAACGGACTAATGCCATGCTAGCTATCTAATTGCCATGAACGCCTAATGCTAGGCAAAGTCAATGCGGTTTTAGCTAACGTCAGCCAAGCTGCCAACTCTTTAGTGTCTTTGCACACAATAAAGTGCTGAGAGATGTTTGAATTGTTTACGGATCATTGTCATTTATGACAACCATTTTTTTGTCATCCTGTCATGACTTAGCACCTGCATCCAAATTTTCTTGACCTATTTAGCCCTCATCTTTGCACATCTGAGGAGAACATAACAATAATGAATGATTGAAAACAAATGAGAGACAGTCTGAGTCATCCCGTTTGAAGCCGAGCTCCCAATCTCAGCTAAACTCCAACATGGCAGACTAGCAAATTGCACAATTAACCAATTTGTTTGACAAAGATACTTTGTACTAGCCTCACCTTCTGCATGCGTCACAGTGCCGTGTTAGAGAGCTGCAATTATATTATTAGGATTATCCTACTTCTCGTCTATTGTTCAAAGGGCTGCTGAGGTTAACAAAAACACTCCCGCTCCTCTAACTCTTAATCATTTTTGTTTTTCCAAGTTAGCATCGAGCGATGTTATTAGATTTTGTCAGTGTGATACCAAACATTCATTGTATTCAAAGACCCTAGGGCTTTCTCTAGCGTTTGTATTTCTTGAAAAATAAAATAAAAAAAATCTTTGATTTTCAAATCAATGCGCTTATTGAGTGCTTGAGGTGTCTGAGCATTTGGTTTTGCCTTTTTGAGCCATATTGTTGATTTAGAGCATTCTCTTGGCTGGGAAGTGGGTATTCCTGTCACTAAGGTCTTTTTGTTTACATATTAACATGTTCATGAATATCTACATGAACCAGTGAGATGGAGTTTCTTTGTTTTATTACAGCTGAATGTCAAGAAGTTATCTCAGCGCCTCAGGCTGCACTGCTTTTCTTTTGTTTAAACTTAAGGCAGTTCAATTAAGTACAAAAAAAGTATCACTGGATCAAAGTTGATGATGTCATTGTACAAAACCAGGCACAGTAGAGCATGTGGCGAACGCATCTGGACACGGTCGAGAGGGTCTGGTTTCTAATCTCTGCCTTCCTTTATGGCCTTTGCATGTTCTTATAGTGCTTTGACCGGAGCCTCTGTCTTATTATCACATTCCAAACACTTACATGTTGGATTCACTGAAGATTTAAAAAAAAAAATTAAACTCATGTGTGCCCTATGAATGACTGGCTTCCAGTTTAAGATGTACCTTGCCTCTCGTGTACCTTAAAAGGGGGTCACTGGGGTCAGTCTGCATGTTGACATGCCCATAAATCTCAATAGGAACTAGCGGGTTGGTGTGTTTTTTTCTTTGTGAGAACTAATGTAAAAACAATAATTGGTCATTAGATTTTGTGATTATTGATAACGGTTACATTTTTAAAGCCATTACTAACTGCTCAAGTGTAGTACAAAAGTGTGTTAGTATGTCCCGCAGTACCCGTTTCCTTCCAAGTCACAAAGGACTGGCAAGTTTGAACTTTGACCCCAATTCCCTGGCTGCTGCCGCCGTGTCGGATCGCAAGACAAGCAAACTCCCTCTGCAGCTCATTTTGTCCGATTCAACTCTCCATTCGTTACCCTTGAAGTCTACGAGGCTGGCTATTGCAGGTGTGCTTGAAGGCTGTTCCAGAAGCACTTGATCCACAGTCGGGGTGTCGTTTGGTTGCGCTGCTGTTATTGCTGTAGGTCCAGTGAAGCGTCTCTCACCTTTCCCTGCTAATTAAATGGCATATATCTCGACAGCTTGTGTCTTCCTGCAGGTAGTGTGCACACAAGCACGCAGCACCTCTTTTGCCCCCCTGCTACTCGTCTTTGTCAGATAATTCCTCTGATGTCACGATGGCTGCTCCTCACCTACCGGTTTGTGTTCTTTTTACAGCCCGCAGCTGTGGGTGACTCTAAATACAACTTCTGTTTGTTTTGATGGTCTTTTTTTGTTTTTTTTATTTAGAAACACTTTTCTAGAGCAGGTGATAAAAGTTTTGGTGTGCTTGAGGCTCGAACTGTGAAGACAAACAAGTAAAGTAAAGTTTGAAAGGCTTGGAGTGATGGTAATGACTTCTGATGTTTTTTGACAGGTTTTTGGGTTCTTGTCATTTTGAGTCTTTAGAGTCTGTTATGGTTTTGTTCTGGAGTGATCTTTTTCTCGATACCAGCCTTTTTTCAAGTACTCGAGTACTCGTGACGCAGACGAGTCCAAGCGACCGATGGCAGAGGGGGAAGACGTTAAGTGAGTCCTCCTTGCCTGTAACTGGCGCTAGCTTGCAGCCGTTTTTCACCCAAACTTCACCGGTTTGGAAATACTTCAAAATTGTGAATCTTAAACGAAAAGAGCATTATTGTGTTTTATTTTGAGCGTTAAGACTATTGAAGAGTGTGACTGTGCTGTTTTGTTTTGTTTTTGTCAAAATTAAAGGAAATGCATTTGTTTAAAAATATATTTTAGTGATTTTTTTTTATTTGTCAAAATGTACTACTGGTATCGTCAGTTGGTATCGGTGAGTACTGAGGGTCTGAGTATCGGTCTGAAAAATAAGTGGTATCGAACATCCCTAATTAGTAGTCAAGGAGGCCGATAACCGATATTTGCAGCTTATATTCATTTTCAGTAAAAAAAAAAAAAAATGGGGTGGGGGAGATATTTTTTTTTAAATACAGATGTCAATCTTGACTTTGTTATAATGTCTTAAAGCTTGTTTATTGAACATGTTTTCTAACTTGTCAAAATGCATTAGTTTTTTGCTATTTATCATAGACAATAGACATCCTTTTAAATTTCTAAAAAATGTTCAGAGCCCACAAGGTTATCAGTACATTTTAAAAAGTCAAATGGAAACTTAAACAAATAAATGCGATACCTTTGTATAGTGTTCTACAGTAAATATTTTTTTCCCGAAAAAAATGTAAAAATACCTGTAATCTTAAACTTTCACATTTATTTGTTTTAATGTCGGAGAAAATCAAATTGTTCAAAAGATTCCCAAGGTCAACAGCATCTCTTATAAAGTTAACTGAAAATTTAAACAACTAGTTCCCTGAGATTAAAATGGTTTTAGATTTACTTTTTATCGTCCGTCAGATTTTTAAATAAAAGGGCGATATTCGTCAAAATGCCCAATATTGGTGCCGGTAATCGGCCGATTATCGGTGTATACCCAAACCAAAATACAATACATCAATGAATTGATCGTTAACTTCCTCATAGTGGTGGAAGGAAAGTTAAGCGCCTAACTTGCCAGAATATAAGATGTGTACAACAAGGTCTTTTTTTTTTTTTTTTTTTCCATTCCACCGCACTTTTGCTTCTTCACTGCCCAATGACTGATAGTTTCCTGTTATCCTGCTGTGAAGCTCAAACACAAAGGATGCTTCTCCACTCCTTTGCACACACGACTTGTAACCAAACATTCAATTCAGGCTTTTGCATGATCGTGTAAGTCACTCTCTAACCACTACATCTGTTTCCACAAAATGGAATCGTCACGCCATTGTCGAGCCACCCCACAATGGTTCTGCTGTCGTTGCAAAAACAACTGCATAAGAAAGAGGGAAGGGAAATACTGTAATGCTCGGTGCCGGCCACTTTCGGCTGCGTGGGCGGACAACACTTCTTGTAAGTGCAGTATTGTACAGAAAAAGACAGCATTTTAAAGTGCCGTTTAAACCTCCCGATTAGTTAATGTGGAGATGTAGTGGAATATCCAAATCTGAACACTCCTCATGTCATACATTTCCGAGTTGAACCAACATTTTTTAGTATTTGCACAAATGCTATGTTCTCAAGAAGCAGTCTTGTATTCCTCTTTACTCACTTTGTTTCTTTTTTAAAGATGCATCAATATTTCTACTTGTTTACATTCACAAGACTTTATCTTCTTCATCTCCTTTTTGCTCTTCATCACTTGTAAGGCTTTAGGGCTGCATATCGATTCTAATTTCCTCAATCGGTATGATTTCGATTCACAAGAGGTCAGTTCGATTTGATTTTGATTTTTCCGATCGACTTCATTTCAATACGATGTTGATTATTTATGGGACATCAATTCTTCTTAAAAGCACGTCCGCCTCCCAGTTCTGAGGACTCCGGTTCGAGTCCACGCTCCGGCCTTCCTGGGTGGAGTTTGCATGTTCTCCCCGTGTCCGCGTGGGTCTTCTCCGGGTACTCCGGTCTCCTCCCACATTCCAAAGACGTGCATGGCAGGTTAATTGGGCGCTCCAAATTGTCCATAGGTGTGCGTGTGAGTTTGGGTGGTTGTTAGTCTCTGTGTGCCCTGCAATTGGCTGGCAACCAGTTCAGGGTGTCCCCCGCCTACTTCCCAGAGCCAGCTGAGATAGGCGCCAGCACCCCCCGCGACCCTTGTGAGGAATAAGCGGTCAAGAAAATGGATGGATGGATGGAATTCTTCTTAAATATCAAGGACATGATAAAAACTCCACAAACATTACATTCCAAATTAAATTTTGCGCCAAATTAAATTTTGTGGAGGCTGGTTAAATGATTTAGCTTATTAATTAAATTAACACGTTATAAACACTTATGTGTTACACAAACATTGACATAAGCAAGGATGAGATGAAAATACTTCCCTAATTCTAATTCAGTAATTGTAAATATAAATTTAAAAAAATGTTCTGAATTGTCTTAAAGTGCTATAAGTCAGGTCTTTCATAAATGTAAGAAAATACTTTTAAATTCACGTGAACAGTAAATTCCAAGAAAACGGTAAGATAAAAAAAACAAAAAACATGGCATTTAAAATTCTATTTTCTTATGAGTTTATGGAAAAAAAGAGATTTTAAAAAATCAATTCATGGTTTTGTGAATTGACAGTGTATCAGAACTGATTTTACATAGTTCCATAATGTTCAGATAACTGAAATACCTTGTGCTACAGGTTATATTTGATTTCATTTGTTGCAACAAGACAGTTAAAATGCCAGTAATAACTTGTGAAAATTTTGTGTGGTTTCAATCACAATGGCAAGATGACTGAATGCAACACTTGATTATGGTACTCATTGATGACGACCTTGGAACGTGAAGTGTAACTTGTCCCAACGTATATTGGTAGCTTAGCAACAAAAGTAGGACATGCATCTCTGTCTTGGCTCAGTACAATATGGAGAAATTGGCAGTAAGATCAAAGTTAATGTAAGTGAATGTCACAATTAATTGTTTTATTGTCGTACTATTAACTTTTGTTTTAACCTTCAAGGATAATTAAGAATGTTAGAAAGCACAATGCATAAAATCTTAATGTGAGGAGACTCGCTTGCGGCTATCCTTCCCTTCAAGCTGCTACTCGGCCGTCACACGTAATCAGGCGGTTAAGACATATAAATCATGATATTAGTAGTGGTTCGCTTCATTTCGTGCTTACAGTATATGGCGGTTAAGAATGAAATAAGATACTATGGATTTCTATGATTTCTTATTTAAAAAAATATATATATATCTGGGGTTGACCAGTGTCTCGGAACGGGTGGTATTAAAAATAAAAACTTCCACTCAACTACAGTGAGAGTGGCTGTGTGCAATTAATAATTCAATGCGAACAGCAGGATAAGTCTTCGCCTGAGCTGCCTTGGAAGGGATTATGTTCTTGTGATATGAAGGAGACTAGACACTGGAGGTTGTGACGCGGGCCGGGGCTCAAGGCAGAAATGTCAGGTTGTTGCGACGCTTAGCTAGGCTACGGTTGTTATAATGCGGAATGACGGCTGAAAACAAAAGAAGTGAAACATTCAAGTCAGAATGCGTCATGCTTTGCTATTTTGTGAGTTATTTCCCTTACACAACAGCATTTAACATGAGTAAGCTTCTATAAATACAACTTAGCTTTGGAGTTATGGTCTAATTTCTGCCAGTCTCAGTTTGATAACAAACGGGGAAACTCGACTCAGGAAGCAGCCTCAGTAAAGAGGATGCGTCATCGTTCCAAACCATTGGTGAACTTTTTCCACAGTGTGTTGACACATACAAGCCCGTTTGCCTGACCACTGCGTCTCTATAAATAACACTTGGAACCAATAAATGCAGAATCTATGTTCGTGTAGTACCTTTTGAAGTTGCGGCTGTGAAACGTGAATCCTTTGTCATCAGGAAATATGAGCTCATTAATTTGAAGATTGAATTTAACTCTAGCTAGCTAGCTATTTAGCTAGCCACCTATTTAGCTAGCTAGGTATCTAGCTAGCCATTTAACTAGCTATTTTTCGAGCTAGCTCGCTATCTAGCTAGTCATCTATCTAGCTAGCTAGCTCGCCATCTCTCTCTCTCTCTCTCTCTCTCTCTCTCTCTCTCTCTCTCTCTCTCTCTCTATCTCTCTATCTCTATCTCTATCTCTATCTCTATCTCTATCTCTATCTCTATCTCTATCTCTATCTCTATCTCTATCTCTATCTCTCTCTATCTATCTATCTATCTATCTATCTATCTAAAATATAAATAAAAACATCTTCTCGGACATACACTTAAGATAAGGATTATTTCCAGCAGAGGATCGCATATGTGATAGCGGTACGAAACTGTCACGCAGCATTGCATCTCTGTGTGTGTATGTGTGGCTTCTGGGATGAATGCAACAGCAGGGACAGCGGGCAGGCGTTACTCAATCCTTGTGTTTGTGGCATTGGCCCGGTGCCGTGCCACATTCCCACCCACGGAGACGAGGAACTTCAAAGAACATTTAAGACGCTGATCCCCTGAGAGGAGCCACTGAATCGTCCTTCTTTTGAAAGATGCTCCAGTTACACACGCATGGACAAAATTATTCTACAAGCTATCAGTTTCTTCGTTTCTAAATGATGTGTGACTTATTTATTTCAAAATATATATAATTTTATTGCTGTCTGCAGTGGATTTCCTTTGGCGCATTTTGCTTTTTAGAGGCTGATGATAATGCAGTTGGTCTACACTGTGCTTGGACCATGAGAACAATGCACAAAGATCACCCTGCAAATCAACGATGTAATTATAGGATATTCCATTCCTGCTGTGGATGTTGGCAAGTTATATAGCCCAATTATTCCGCAACGTTAAATGTACTTTTTTGTTTCCTTTTTATGACTGTACAATACGGACGGGCATAATAATTGATTGAATTGACCGTGAAGAATCATGTGCGTTTTTGATTAATCATGGTTGCTAGTTGGCTGCAACCAGTAGAGACGCTGTTGCTTCACTAAACTGATTTGTGGTTGAATGATGAATAACATGACGTCAACTAGGGGTGCATGGTATGTACGTTATATGTGACATTGTGGTCCATATTTGGGAAGAACTATATATTTATCATGACTATTCCTTCTATTGTGGACTGGCATATGTTATCATCTGTCTGTTTGCTTGTACAATGTGGTGCAATGATTTTGTAGAACTTCTGCCTTTCATTGAAACACCAGTGAGGGCTGAATATGATCAGGGGTGAAAAAGGGCGAGCTTCCGTGAGCAGCTGGGGCTTTGGCAGAAGGTCAAAGTATCCTTCACTTGGAACGGAAACTGCGTGACTCCCTGCAGGTTCACCAAGGGATATAGTGGGGTCAAATAATTAATTTTGTCACTGCCGGGTTACCTGTTTTTCTTTTATTGCGTGCTGCTTTCTGAATGCAACTTTTAATATGCAGTGAAACTTTAAAAGACGATTACCAAAGTTTGCTGGGAAAACTTATTGTATTTTGGTCTACTGGTAAGGAACATTCCGCCTTTATTCCTGGTTTTGTTAGCATTTACGCTGAAATTTGACACACACAAAAAAATAATAATCAGACATAAAGTATTAACTGATGGCATGGTTGGATGATGTCTTTGTGTGATGAAACTCAAACTTTCAAAACAATATTTGCTGTCTGCTGGATTACGTAGCCACATTTTAAATAGTGGTATTTTTATCAGCTGAGTAACGTTTCTACTTGAGCTGAAGTGAAGTGAACTGTGCCAGAGTTCACTGTTGGGGTTGACAAAATTAACTGGATGCATGTTTGTCTTTTTCTTTTTGCATTTTTGTTTTTTGTGACACTTCTTTCAAAAGACGGAATCATGGATGACGTAACGAATGTTCAGTTCTACGTAAATGTTGATGTGTTCTTTTGGTACAGCAATTCTAGAAACGGTAAAAATGCAGTCTGATTATTTCTATTTCTGTTATTTCTTTTGGGAAGACCAGTGGCCCAGAACAAATGGTTTTCGATTTTAGCGCTTCCACTCTATTAATATGGATATTTTCTGATTTTATCTTGGGTGCTTCAATTATATTTTGGTTAGATTTTAAATTTGCAAGTCAGTCATTTCTTCTTTTCATGTAGATCAAGATGCAGTATGTCAAACCGAGTTTCTTCCAGAGGCAACCAAATTTGCACATTTTTCAGGAATTAAAATTTGTACATTTTAAGTCCCATTTGCCATATTCACATGAGTATATATGGAAAATATCATGAGGTTGCTTTTATAATATATATTCCAGTGAATGTAGGAGATATTTTCGTGTTTCTTTAAGAGCCTACTCTTAATGGTTTTGTAGTTTTGTAATGTGATGAAAGTCGTGTCAAAGTCGATTAATCGACTTGTCATGGATATTTTTTCACACACATCTTCATAGACTAGCATAGCAGCAAATAAAAAAAATATCATGAAATAGAGATGTGATGCCAAAAAGTGTTGTGTGCTGGAGGGTTGCAACTAAGAGAGCTGTACACAGGAACAGTGAACAATAATCCGGCGAAACATGCACAATTCTCAGACGGCTTATAGAGAGAATCAATCAATCTCATCATAGAGTGTGGCAAGACATCGTATGACATGGAAATCTCCGATTGGCTTGTTGACCCATACAACACAATGTACCAAAGATTCCTATCACCACACACAGCATCATAAAGTTTTTACGTCATATAACACAAAACTAGTAAAAAAAAAATGATGATTGTTACATGAGACAAAACATCACTCCAACATCGCTCCCTCATGAGTCATGACAAAAAGACACGATTAGCGTTAACATTGTAGCGTCATCGACTAGTCAACTACTTGTAAAATGTACCCGGCTGGCGCAGACACCTAATGGCATTCAATGCATTGGATCACATTTCCATGTGTTATCTCAGCTCCTTCCATGAACATCCTCTGGTCCTTATAATAGGATTGAACAATTGGCATGCTCCATTAAGCAGGCACCTCCAGGTCACTTAGGGCTGAAGTTCAAGGAGCGAAAGCCTTCCTTTCTCATTCCTTCCCGCCTTCGCCCGTCTCTTGTTGTCTCCTGCAGCGCCTCAGTCAACAGACAGGAGCTGCGTCTCAGCTCTCTGTAGAACCAGCTGTCTCTAAGCCGGGGATTAAATGATTCATTTACCAGCCGCATTTTAATCCTCCCTGTCACACACTTGCTCTGAGACACTGAGACACACGCGCACGCACTTTGTTGCTTCACGTGGGCTCACCAAATTAAATTATGCTGGATGTATGTGTAATTAAACAACGGCCCAGCAGCGCGAGTGGAACCTTGGTGTGAACGCGAGCGCGCCCAGGAACTTTACAACAAGGCAGTAAGTTGTGTGTTCCATTGTAGGCGGATTTTGTGGGAGTGCTTGTCTGATGAGGAGATTGAGTGATGCAGCAGGCAGGGGGTGCGCCATCTGCTTGAAGCATAGTGGCTTTCAAATAGAGCAGATGACTATTATTGCATATGAGGGACTGACAATAAAATGGAATCCTTAGCCTAATAGCGTAATTGCTAAAGTCATTTTAATTTAGTGTGACAGTATCAATGGAAAAAATACCGATTTGTTTGCTATTTTTTTTCCAGCAAATATTTAAGGGGGTTAGTTCAAATTTGCTAAATCAATGCTAAAGTTAAACATCGCATCTGCATCTAATACTGAATCATAGAGGGGTCTCATACCACAAGCTTATGTAATTATAACAGACTCACAATTGAAGCCAGACGGCAGCCATCTTACATTGCCACTGTTACAACTTCTGAAGGTCAAACGGCCACAATCATAAAACCGGTATTAAATAGGTGTAATGTTGAAAGAAACATTTAACAGTCAAGTATTAAAAAAAAAAAAAAAAAAAAAAAAAGATCCCTGTTGGTAAAACATAGAAATAAAACAGGCGTAACTTCAACTGGCTTTTTGATGCACACCAAATATTTCATTTCCAACATTGGATGTAGAACAGAAGAGACAATTTGCTGACTTAATTTGATGAAGTCGTCGCCTCTCCCAAACCATAAAAATCCCGCATGGATGTCATATTTTCCCCTCTGTTGTCTGGTAAATCAAATTTTCACAGAGATGAAACTCTTGTGAAGTCTGTTGCATGATGCATAATGTGAATACATCCAGAGCAAAAATGTACTCATAATTTAGCTATTAAATAACCAAATTGTATTCAATAAATGAATTTAGAAGATCGTGTAAATACTACCAAATTTATATTGAAAAAAAAATAGCTTTTGTATATCAAATAAATAGTTTCTACACATTCATTCTACCAATTTCAGAAAACATTAGATCTAAGAACATAATCTTTGATTGGACTCCAATCTTGAAGCAGAAGATAAACCCTCAAAAACCAACTCATATTGAGGGGCTGCCTCAGATTTCAGTTTCCCATCCTGCCTCATTCATGGCTTCTTTCTGTTGATTTAAACTGTTGAGCTTTCCACCATGCCAGCCTGTGTGTGTGGCTCGCCGCTATCCCAATGCCAAGGATACTTCATGGCTTTAACCCCTCGTTGGAGGAGGGAAAAATGCAAATAACATGTAGAAGAAAGGAGAAAAAAGAATGATGGCTCTTTTCACCGCAGGAGGAAAGCTTACTTTTATGTGGTCTTCAGGACCACATGCTCGCAAGCCACATATAGCAAGCGGCAGCCAGCCTTGCTCCACCACAGGCCAATTTTGCTGGATATGAAGTCTGCTAAATGTCTTAAGATGAAAGCAAGCTGTGCGGCCTTTCAGATGGAAAGCCTTGTGGTGCACTGTTTAAAGGTTAAGGCACACTTAAAACACTCCTCAGAACACCAAGAATCCCCATTTTCATCCTTCCCTCTTGATCAACTGCACCACTTTAAATAAGGGGCATTCAGTCTTATTCTTGAAAGCCACAAATGTGATTTAGCAATGTCTTTAAAAAATGGTACCGCTAACAATGTGACTCGACTTAATCAGGGTAAATTTTGCTCCCTACTAAAAGTAGTGTTGTTTTCCGATACCGTTTTTTGGCTACCGATACCGATACCCAGCTTTGCAGTATCGGCCGATACCATACCGATACTTAAGGGGGTTTTTTCTCAACATGAAAAAGCTGTCCTGCCATTGGTTCAGAGCATTCAAGGGCCAATAGGATATCTTAGATCGGCATGCAGTGAACATGTCACATATCAGTGAATGTTGTGCACGAGCAAGACACAAGATGCTGCATCCAAAATCCTATATTAGCGTTGGAATTAATGGTATCGGCGTGTTACGTGTGAGTAGTCACCGATACCACTGTTTTTATGCAGTATCGGCACCAGTATCGTTATCAGAACAACACTACTAAAAAGCATGATAGATATTACCGTAAAATCCCGTGAATAAGATCCCAAAAATAAAATAAAAATATTACATTTTAGATGTCTATGTTGTAAAAAAAATAAAATAAAACAACACCCTGACCTAGTTGCTGTTCCTACTGATCACATTAACAAACCAGTTTTTAAGCAGGCAAAATCGCCACTTGTGGTTTTGACGTCACTTTGTTTCATAGACCAAAATGTATGGGGATAGATTTGTCTTAAATCTCAGTAATATTTCTAAAGTGGAAAATAGTGTGCTGCTAAGCACATAAATGTTGATTCTCTAAAAATAACACCAGGCAAAAAAAAATCTGACATTGAGTAAGTCTTCCTTGGTAGTAATTGGCAATATACTGCAGCAGTTTGACGCTTCACTATCAGAAAGAAAGGTCTTTGTTCAAAATTACCAGAGGTATCGGTACTCAGTATTGGTGAGTACTCAGAGTGAATAGTGAATACTCATACTAGTATTGGTCTTGGGGGGGGTGGGGGGTGGGGGGGAGTGATATTGAACATTGTATTGGCGCAATAATCAAAAAGCCATGATCAAATAAAAAACAACCAAATTTATCTTTTATTGTGTTGGTAGTTGTTTAAAATCACTATTCAACATGAATAAAAATTAGAAAAACGAGTAAAAGACAACCTTCACAAATTTCACATTTGCCAACATTTATGGGGATGCTCTACGTATTCTTATGCTTGGAATGCTATCTGCTTGTTTCTCTTCAAATTCTTCTCTTCAAGCCGATTCGTCTTTTGCAAAAACAGACACAAAATCCAAGCAAAATCACGTAGAGTCTCTTGAGGTCTTACATGATACGTACACATCGCGTACATGGAAGCAGGGTAACGTCACGGTTGACTGGTTGAATTGAATTCCAAATTGTACAATCTCATTCGCATTCCTTTAAAAGTTTAACTGTACCTTTTGTAAACTTGTTCTTGCTTCTGACCATTCATTTATTATGAGCATTGCTCACCTCAGAGGGAGCAAAAAAAAAAGACTACTTTTAATCAGTCCAAGCTTAAACATCTTAATGTGGCTCATAGGTAGCTTCTTGTGATTGCACAAAACCAACAAGGTGACACAAAGATTTACAAATAAAGTGAATAGCTGAGTAAACACGAGACAAGATGATTGCTGCTGGCCTTTTGGGGACAATTGAACAACATTCAGCAGTGCATATGATGGAGCAGTATTTGTGAATACTTTCACATTTTCACATGCAGCAGACGCACAAGTATTTTGCCATTTCATTTCGGTAGGTGTTGACAGCCATGGGAGGAATGTTAATCACCGATTCAGTCAAGAAGGATTAATTATTTAGTTTTGTCCAAAATGGTGTCTTTTTGTTTGCTTGGCAGATGCCGTAATGAAGTTAGATGTTGAAAGTTATGTGTAATACAAATTGGATGAAAGCAATAAATATAATAGAGAGACAAAGACTTAGAGATCATTATTGTTATTGTTCTATAAATCATTTACACAGTGACATGAATGGGAGCATGTAAACATCATTAACATCGTTCAATGATCTTTGCAACTAGATTATTGCTTGATTTATTAATTATGAAAAACATTTGTTCATTTTTACTTTACCCTTGCTGACACACTTCCAAGGCGCACAAACATTACAGCAAAAATATAAAAGTAAGACAGGAACATACTGCCAAACTGAAGGGGCTTAAACATTGTTAGCTGCTAACCTCTAAGCTAAAGCCTAGCTAACATAATGGCAAGTTCACATGGTGACATCTGTTGCTTACTACTCTAGAACGTCAAGTGAGGCAGTGATGAGAGAAGGATTCTCACACATATACAAATTCACGGTACACTAATGACCGTAAGCTAGCAACCAATGTTAGCAAATTTACTTTCAAAATTACAGCGGTAAGATGATACGTGAATGAAACAACTTTATTCAATGGAAGTGCTGTATACCTGCTCATCTAAAAATAGATATAGGCTACACTTATTTCAAAATATTCTTATTTTCATATTACTATTTTTTTTGTCTTGAATGTAAGTGTTGTGTTTACACTTTTGCACATTGCTAAAACACAAACTCACTTTGATATGAAAAGGGTTTTCTCTCCATCTTTTCAGTTGACTTGCTCTGTCCACCCACACTCATCATACTTGCAAGTGTGATTGTCTCTCTGACAAACACACACACACACACACACACACACACACACACACAGTGAAGGAACATCTCTGATTAAGCGTGACCCTGGGGGTCAACATATGCCGTTTGTGTCATGCATACACACAACAGAGCTTTTCGCTTTCTCACTCGACAAACTGCAAACAGCAGCTACAAATGGGAACGGGGCCAAAAAAAAAAATGTATTCCCACTTTGACTTTAATGAAGACACGATGCTTCGATTTAAAACAAAGTTAGTACAATCCAAGTAGTTGGCAAGCACATATGGATTAAATTACTCGAACATTACTATATATGAAAAATGAAAAAATTCCTTTAGCAGCATTATGCTACTTGTAACTGCACGGTATGCCTCGGAGAGTTGTTGGCATTTACTTTCTGGCCTTGGACTTGAAATGAAGTCAGCCTCTTTGTAAGTAAAGAAAGATTGTTTTTAAAGTTAGGGTGTAGGTCATCTCATTAATAGTATAGCGCCTAAATTGTGCCTTTTCCACTGCCAAGGACAACTTATAACAGAAATTGTTTTGTAAAATGGAGCACAGTTTGTATGGTTGAATGTACTTTCAAAGTTAAGAAGGAACTTTATCCATAGGGGTCCCTTACATAAGCTACATGGGTGTTTTGTTATGCATTTGTGAGATCAAATTTAAATAGATTTTACCAAATTATTAGTAAACAGTAGACTAATGGATTCTGCCATTTTGTATTGGGGATGGAATGTGACTGGATCGGTATTTTGATGGATCAAATTCCTTCCATCCAGTATTGGTAGAAATTTCACGAAAAGCAACTAAGGGCAACTAGATTAAGTGCAATTTTTGGAGAAATTGCGTGGGAATGCTGAAAGCTGAATGCGGATAGCTGAATGCTTATCAAGTAAATTGAAAGATAATTATGTGAAAATCACAAAGTTTTAATTGAAGTTGAAAGATAAGTGAATAAAAAGAACTGAGCAGTATCACAGAGCTGGTAATGCTGATCAGTTGTATGTATGGAAGTGGGCGTGGAAAGTGGGACTTAAAAAAAGTTCAATGTCAGTCCCATTGAAAATGAATGGCGAAAAGTTGATATTTACCGTCAAATTGTGCGAGTACTGTAAGTAACGTGGAATCAGACGATATATACTCCGGAATGCGTGAATTTATTTAAGCAAGTTGAAATTTGAACCGTGTCAATCGGAAGTATTATGTGGGAGTTGTTTTTCGGCAAAAAAGTGAGGAGAATAAAAATCCGAATAACGTATGTGGGATGCTTTCAGCATTCTCACAATAATGTCTGAAAGTAATGCTGAACTTCAGTGAAGATTAGGAGGACCAAATGAAAGATTATTTCTCAATTTCCAAGACAACCTCAGTCATTACCTGAAAATAAGTATCACATTTTGTATATCATGTAAAATGTAAAAATTTGCACATTCAAGAATTGGAATCAGAGTTGAAAACATGCTCTCGGTGTGAATAATTTTTTTTGATAGATTATTGGAACCCCTGCTGTATGTTGCTCTTCCTTTTCTTGCTTTCATCTCCTCATCCAGCACAGGTGAGCCCAAAGCTTCCACAGAAAATTGCGTTCTTCCCTAATGGTCTTCTCGGTCGCTCAATTTTGTCTCTCCTCAACTCCTCATTTAAGCACGCAAGCTGTCATTGCAGGGTATATCATCCTCATGGAATACTTTGAAGTAAACAGTTCCCCAGAATAAACTGCTGAAATAAAATAGAAAGCATTTCAAACAGCTTTGAAGAATGATAGAGGTGCTGCTGCCACTGCGTCATCTTCCAGGGTAGACGGCAGTGGTTTCGAGACGATGATTTTTTATTTTATTTTTTTAAGCCTTAAACGTAATGTATTTTTACATCTTTAAGTTTGCAAACTTTCAACCAATCAACATTTAAGGCATGCGTTTCACCATGAAGAAGTTCGAGTTTCACACAGAACATTAGATGCAGCTTGAGAGCTGTCTTGTCGGGATGTTTCATTTTTATTTTTATTTTTCTTGGGTAATTGAGAAGAATGACCGATCCCACATCTCCTGGTGACTTGTGTCATGTCATTAATAACGAGTTTAAATTCTTTCACAGCTGTTCGTGGAGGGAAACAAAGAGGTTTTGTTGGATGGAACATCTCACAAAAAAGGGAGGACAAAACAAGTTGAATTTTATAACGAGACTGGGCAGAGGCAGGCTGTACTTTGACCTTTGCGGGGAACGGGGAGGAGATTTTTTATTTTTATTTTTTTCCTTGTGACAGGATGTGTTACATGATGTGGGATGATTAATAATGAGTGAGTCAAATACAAAATTCTGTTTGTTAGCTGGACTTTGTTCTCTCACGCCCACTTTTGTTTTTTTATTCTCATGAGTCTTTCACTGTTATGATTACAACATGGCAGTCGGCATAGAAGCACCACACAGACTCGGATCTGTTCTTTGGGATATAAATAAATGTCGGGGTGAAAATACATGGAGTGATGGAAAGATGAAATGGGCCAAGCTGCACAACCACGTACAACTGTTGGATCGCAGCATTTTGAAGACAACTAATTTTATCTGGAAGATAATGTAGCATGAAATGGGATGTATAAATCATTGGCCTACTGGATTCTCATGGACAATTTATGTGTGAATGAATCAGAGAGAGGCTCGAAAAGCAGAGCGAATGTGTGCAAGCAATTGATTTGCAGCACTTTGGATAAAATAAAATGATTTTTTTTTTTTCTTCTGGGACTAAGACTTTAGATTTGACGATAGGCCTTTGATTTTATTCAGAATATATTAGTAATATTTACTGCTTGACAAAGTGCTAATGCACTTCACCATTTTTTTGTTGTTGTTGTTGCCTATAGTGTCATTTTGTGAAAACTAATCATGTTTCAACTTCATAGGACCACACAATTTTAGATATTGAAAAAATACATGCATACGTGCGAAACACATGCTCTTAATATGTCATTTTTGAACATGTATTTTTCAATGCTTGTTAAAAGATGGATTACGCTAACCTAACAGCAAATAGTTTGAAGGAAACAACAAAATACCCACATACTACATACTAATTGTTTTTTTTTTTCCCCCACAACAAAGAGCGCTCACGTGAAAATAAACAAAAAACTGATCATTCAAGGACAGCACAAAACTGCTGAGCAGGAAACCAAATTCAAGTGGTTTTGTAATTTTTCTTTTTCACAAAAATCAACTAACTCAAAATGTTAATACTGTATTAACTTATTACCAATATTTATTTATTTAATGTATTTATTTATTTATTTTTACAGAATAATCTGTTTTTAGTATTTTTTTAACATGATTTATTTATTGATGGATTTATGGTTATTTTTGAAAATTTCGAAAATTACATACAAATCCAAAGTCGCCATTCATTTCATGCAATTTGAAGTAAAAAGGCTAAATTGTAGGGTTTTTGTTGTTGTTGTTTGTATCAAGTCCTCATACTGGTATCGGTCTGAAAAAAAAAAGTGTCATGTCTGGGGTCACGCCAGGGATAAGTTTGAGTTCATGACCTGTTAAGTTGGGTTCATGACCTTGAGGTTAAGTGTCTGTTATGTACTGATGTAACTAGTTTCAACTGGTTTTAGGCTATGTGATGTCAAGGGCTATGTGATGTCAGGAATCTTTAATCGCTTTACCAACAGCCAATCAGATAATTCCATGTCAGTCCTGTTACCCACATGTCTAGCCACAACCAATCAGATTGATTCCTTGTCTATATAAGCCTCCTGAGAAGTGTGTGTCTTTGAAGGACTATTATTTCTGTTACCGCTGTCTCTCTGTGCAACTCTCTTTGTTTCTCATCTAGTCAAGTTTGTTCTACGCCTCTCGATGTGAATAAAGAGTTAAAATCTTATTTGTGTCGGCGCTTTGGGAACCAACCTCCAGCTCATGACAAAAAGTGATATTGAACATTCTTAAAAAGAACAATGCTTTCTTCTGGGTTATCATGTACAATAATGTAATGTGATTGAATAAGCTTCACATCCACATGCGCTGAGGCAGACAAGCCCGCAGAGAGATACGTCCCTTCTGACACGTTCTTGTGATCTGCCTGCGTCATTTAACGCTCATCAATCCAAAGTTCACAGTTGAGCGGAAGTGAACCGAACTGCACTTGCAAGCAGACCAAGACCACCTCTTTAAAGTGGTCTTGGTACACCAAAGCATGTTTATTTTTTTTTATTTTTTTTTTTATTTTTTTTGCTGCACATCAGGACATGGATGGATAACGTTCACATTACGATTTGACCAACTGCACTATCAGAGCAACGGCGCGGTAGAATGTAGCCTTCGAGTTTGCACTTACACTGAAGATAACGGCGCAATCATAGAAGTATAATCTCAGTGACATCAAGGGATGATGGATTTTCTGTCAAGAAATCCTCAAAATTGAATTTTCCTCTGTCATACTGGCAATTTATGTTACATCCTGGAACAGATATTGTTTATTACCCACAAAGAAAATCAATTTAGTTCAAACAAATTCAAACACTTTTTTTGAGCAATATTAATCTCCCGAAAAAGTAATTGTTATTGTTGGAAGGACAGAGTGAGTCAATGCTTGCACCTTTAACACTTTATATTGCACATTTAACACTATAGAAATGCATTCTCTATTGGTTATTGTTCACGATGAAAGCCAGCTTACCTTGGAAAAGAAAACTAGTTAGAAATCAAGAAAAGTTGAAAGGAAACAAGAACTAGAACTCTAAAAAAAAAAAAAAAAAAAATCCAGTGTTGTATATAAACTATTACATGCTACACAGGCATGACTTCAAGGACTTTTGCATTTGTGCCATATTCAGCTGCTCACCGAGTCCAGTTGAAAACAGGAATATTTTCCTCCACGTTATCCCGCTACTATGTAGAGCTCTTAACAGCACCGTGCGAGTGTGCCTCCGTTGCTGCAGTGTTTTACAGCAGCACGGTAAAGAGCGTTGTATAATTAAAAAGTGGATACATTTAGTGAAGCAGTGAATGCGCTGTCAAGAGGGTGCGTTACATTTCCCACTATTGATGCGTGTTGATTCTTCTACATCTCTCGGTATCTTGTTAACTTCAATAGTAACTGCTGCTTTTCAGCGATGCTTACTTTCTTACCGGAAAACTACTGCAGTATCAAAGTGTGAAATTCTAATAAATAATTTGAAGTACTTGAGATCTCAGACACTTTTTTTTTTTTCAGATCATACCAGATACCAGAACAACTAGTCAACTTTTAGTCTTCAGTAGTCACTGATACGAAGTACCGATACTGTTGTTTCATAACATTTCCACACAAAAAAAAGATAATTTGGAAGACTAATTTAAATTTCATTTTAGTTCCTGATCATAAAAACAGCATCATCCACCGTCGCGATTATCAATACATGCCGATACTCACGAGAGCTGTCAAATTGAATCGACAACTATTTTGATAATCGAGTAATCGTTTAGAGCCATTGTTTAAATTAAATTTGTCCAAATCCTCCAATTTCAATCTCTCAACAGTAATTATCTGATTTCTGTCATCCTTCATCAGAGTAGACGTTTTTGTATTTAATCAAAATAAGACGTTTACAAACGTTTACTCATTTATGTTGCTGTATTGTTTTCTTGTCTTTTATCACTAAGAAAATACTAAATGAGCAACAATAATTGGTTATTAAACAGTAATTAGAGGAAATGGTTTTGTAATACACTTTAATGCCAAATAAAATTTTATCCCATTCGATTAATCGACTGAATAATCGGTAGAATAATCAATTCTAAAAATAATCGATAGTGACAGCCCCATTGTACTCATCCATCCCTAGATTTTAGTTTATTTAAGACAGAAAAAACAACATTGAAACAATTTGTATCGGCACAATTTTTATTTTATTTTTTATGTTATGAATGCATTGCCGAGGTATCGGGACTTGTGGTCAGTCGATACTCAAAATCAAGTGAGACTCCGAGTCAGAGGCAGGTGAAGTCGGAGTTTGAAGAATTCAGACGATATGCTTGAGGCAAGATTAATAATGAAATAAATAAATCAATTATCCCTGCCTCCACAGAAGCGTTTTGTGCCTGTGACTCAGCCTCCTATACAAGTTAATTACTGTACCTGAAGGACCACCTGACGTGACTCATGAAGCTTCTTTCCCCGGGTACTTATACAATACGGATGAATTTAAAAAAAGAAATATATGAAATGAGAGGAACTAACATAATGGCGTAATTGTATGCTGAAACAATGGTAAGAAACAAAATATAATAATAGAAATCAATTTGACCTGCTGAGGCTATTTAGCAAAGTATCAGGATTAAGAAGGACTTTGTATTTTTCATTGTATATCCACCAGCAAACGACCCTCCATATTTCCTCTTGTCATCAAACTATACATCACATCATAACAAAATCCTGCGGAGATTATTTTACTCCTCCGCACCACATCGTGTTCTTCTACTTCATAGACTTATCTTATTGGGTTTTAAACCAGATTGTTTAACTCCTGGTGTAAAATCCGCAAAACCCTACTCGCCAAGGAGTCTCTTGTTATTCGAGGGGGTTATGTAGTCATTGCACAAGCGCCCACTTTATTATGTGTGAAATCATATTTTCTGCTTTAGTTCAACATTTACAAGGTTGTACGATTTGAGTTGAGACTCAAATGACCTCACAGTGGAGGGCGACCATTTTTATCTTTCCACAACAGAATTATATTTGTTAATGTCAACAACAACAACAACAACAACAACAAACAGGTGTGCAGTCATCTGCCAGTCATGTCAACAAGCTGTTTTTAATTTCAATGTTGCAACAATCACTTTCTTTTGGCACTTTTATGACTAATAAACTCATAAATAACATGTTTTTACGGCCATGCAAACACACAATACAATTGCCACCGCGAGGGATGGCCATATTAATTGAGCGTTAACAATTTGGCAATTGCGTGGAATTAATTGTCGATGAATTGATTGCAGAAGTAACAACGAACAAAAACCGTGATGGCTTCTCACCTAAATTTATGTGGACATATGTCCATATGTTCATTGCCTCAAATTTATATTTCCAGCAATTTTCAGGCAATTTTCTTAAAGTTCTAAAATTCTCTCACAATATTTTTAGTCTATTCGCGTCATTGCAATGGCTTTCCTATTCGCCTTGTGGGCATGTGATTGTGTCATTTCACTCACCACTGTGCTGGTTATATTAATTAATTACTGTCAGTCTTGAATATTTCCCTTTTAATTTTATACCTACACAGTAGTATTCAATAATATTTAATATATTAAAATTTACCCCCAAATTGTATGTGTGTGTGTGTGTGTGTGTATATATATATATATATATATATATATATATATATATATATATATATATATATATATATATATATATATATATATATATATATATATATATATATATATATATATATATATATGAATTAGGAGAGTACCGGCACTTATTTTTTTCCACTTAAAACACTGTTAAAATCCTCGTTAATAAAAAAATAAATAACTGGGACTAAATCAGTATGCAGTTTCGTGGACTAATGAAGACAAGACGAAAATGTACTTCATTAATTAAGAAAAATGGACTAAAATCTATGGACATTTTTGTTCATGAACAAAAACCAGACCAATGTATATGATTTTGTTAAAAAAAAAAAAAAAAAAAAAACTAAAAATACAAACAAAAATATAACATTCCAACAATAATATTAATCAGACCGCTAACTAATGCTTGCTAACTTACTAGCTCATAACATGGAGCCATAGTAGACACTTGTTGATATACTGTAATTGTGTGTGAAGTTGTTTTTCATAAAAATAAATAAATAAATAAATAAATACATAAATAAAAAGATTAGAGAAAATTGTATGTGAAGTAGTTTTAGATCCGAAATGTTCAACATAATCAGCGGACAAAAAAAAAAAAATCTACAGGGGTGAAATGATTGTCCTGACTAAAACTCGACTAAAATGTTGACAGTCTTTGTAGACTAAAACTCGACGAATAAAATAACGTTTACTTTGCTTCTCGGCCAAGCAAATTTCTCAAGTATGATTGTTCAGACGCAGGCTCAACTTCTGATGTTTCCTCAAGTACAAGAGCGACAAAAACCAACGTGTTCGACATCATTCAGCGGTGTTGCGTCTCAGCTTCTGTACATCTAAATAATTCATGATTAAAGAAGACTGGAGCCTCAGCCATCTGTGTCGGCCCACTCATGCCACATTTAATCACAGATTAAGACAGCAAACTTGCACAGGCAAGCTTGGGCTCTTTCATTGCAATGTACAGCAATTTCTGTTTCAGGAGGCGAGTACGATGCCAACTTCACGCAACTCTTTTCATTTGCACATCAAGCATCTCTAAATATCACGTTTTATTTTCAAGGCATCTGTCAATCAGGAGAATCATGAAATTGTTCAGTCCTATTTGTGTATCGTGGCTTAGGGATCAGCATATTATAAATTTCCTTGATTGACCATGACTGATTGTTTTGTCAATATTACAGTTAGGGCTGTGCAATTAATGGAAATTCAATTGCAATTTCAATTATTACACTCCACAATTAAATTAAAAATCAGCATAATCATAAAAAAAATATTAATACTAATTTTTTAGTTGCTTAATTTTATACATTTGCACCTTTTTTTAAAACTAATTTGATAATTTTTCACAATAACTAATTTAATTCACCCAAAGCCAACTTGCATAATTAGTAGTTAGTTTAAAAGAATTTTATTTGTCCTAATATCTTTAGTTTAAATGTTTGTTTTTTTGTTTTGTTTGGTTTTTGTTGTTTTTTTGGTACCAAAAAAATTGTCCTACTGCACAGTGCACATGCTGCACTCCAACTTCAAGTTCTTGCCAACATTAATAAATAAATAAATAAATATATATATATATATATATATATATATATATATATATATATATATATATATATATATATATATATAGTGATAAATACATGTTATATAAATTCTGTTTAGTCCAAAATGAACTTACATAATTATAGTGTTTCTATTTTTTTTTAATTAGTCATAATATTTTTTACATTTTAAATGTTCTTGTTTTGTACCAAAAAATAATGGTTTGAATTATCATGATTTCCATTTCTGAGTTTTTCAAGATACAAAAAATTGTGATATGAGTGCTATAAAATGCTGTATTAGTCATGCTGCATGCAACTACGAGAAGGAGACAGCATTACAATTCAAAACATGTCTTGGAGCTGCCGATCCACCTTTATGTCAATCGCTACCCTAACATGGATCATTCATCAGTGTGATAGAAAAAGAATCCATTGAAAAAAAAGAAAGAAGCGGAAGGCTAATTGGGGCCACTGATAATGTTAATGACTCAAAAACAAACAATGTTAAAATGATACAGCAGCTTAGTAGAATGCAAAGCATAATATTCACATACAGACTAATTTCCACTTTTTTTTTTCTTTTTTCTTTTTTTAATTGATTGCGATTTCACAAAGCACGTTGGTAAATCAAATAATGCTAACAATGTGAGGCTCAAAACAAGGAATGGGCTTTTTTTTTTTTTTTTAATTAAATTCCTTTGTGTCAAAGGACCAGGCTCTGAAGTGGCAAATAAATGGATGACAAGGTTCCATTTCCCGTAGCTACTTGTGTCCCAAGGGTTTCTTGTGCACGATTGTAAGGCTGCCATGGCAAACTGGGAACGATGAACAGAAATAGTCATTATTTATGTTATTCCGGACCCCTTTGCCCTAATTTGCTTCACCTCACTTCTCTCAGGCAACTTCAAAGGTCTGTTCAGGATATTCACAAAAGTTAGCTTCTGTTGAATTGTATCAGACATATTTAGTTTGTTATACATAAAAATACAACTACAGTGGAATCCTAATTTGGATGGAATCCTAATCAAGAACCATTTAAATGTGGGAAAACTGTTTCCTGTCAGCTGTCAAACTTATTTTGGCGCGGCTGCAGACGTAAGCAAAAGCATGGAGAGTGGCCGTGAGATTTCGAGTTACCCGAAGGTTAAAAGTGCTAATATAATCAACCCTGAATATTAATTCAAGATTTAGAAATTTTGCTGTTAGTGACAGAATAAACAGGAAGCTGATTTATATCCATAACAGCTGGCACACCTGCAGTAGATGAAACCCCGTTTGCGAAAAATAAAAGAGGCCAAGCGTAACTAGGAAGATGATTTGTCAATTTGGAAATGTCTTCGCATGTGTGCTTCGACCAAACAACATCAAAAAAAAAAAAAAAACTAAATTGCCCAGTGATGAATTGTGATAAGAGGCTTGGGCAGGTTTTAACACAAATGCAATTTCATGGCAAAATGAGTACAGAAATATCACTGCAGCGGCTCATCAGCATAAACACAGCCTCAGCTGTACCTCTCCTCCCACAAACATGCGCATTTGAAACCAAGGGAATAACAAACTAAGCGCAAAAACATTCAATGACAAATTGCTGTTTACTTTTCCGTTGGCATAGTCACCATTCGCCTCCATATTGAACTTTTTACATCATCCATACAGGATTGGTTGTCAACAGTGATAGGGTGACCAAATCTTGCCAGGACGTGTCCACTTTTTTACATCCTGTCCTGGCGTTTTTTTTTTTTTTTTGTTTTTTTTTTTTTTTAATACAGTCATGAAAATGTTTGTTTTTCGTTGTGCGACAAATGGGAGGTGGAATGCAATCATTGTTTATTCATTCGTCATGTAAGACTTCAAAAGACTTTTTATTTTAGGCATGCTTTAAAATGTGTGGCATCTTTGAATATTATTTAAGCATTTTGAGGGCAGCCTGAGTGGTTTTTTTTTGTTTGTTTTTTAATACTTTTACTGCCAAACGTTATCCAAAAAACAACCCCAACAGTGCCATCCGATTTCCAGCATTTTCACTCATTTTTCAAGGCAAACAGAATATTGTGTGCTATGACTACATAAACATGGTAGATAGTATTAGATACCATATGAAAGATTGGTTTCCATTCTCTCATTAGAAAAAAAAAAGTATAATTGTACCTTATTCTGTTCTTTAAACACCATTTGAAAATATGTTATTTGAGTGACACCAAGCAAAAATGGGGGGAAAAAAATGAGTAGAAAAGCTTTTTGTGAAAAGATACATTTTCTGCAGCGACTTATAAAGTAATGTTTTTTTTGTTTAGTGACACTTGAAAACGCATTTCCTCAGATCCACCATGTTGTGATGTCATTTCAATTGCTTTGATTGACGGGATCTAATTGAAAATAAATACAATGCTGCCATCATTAATTTTTTTCAGCTCATTCATGAAACCAGAGCTGCCCAAGACATTGAGCTGCCCCTTTTTTTTTTTTTTTTTTTTGGGGGGGGGACCCAAACAAAAACAAAAAAACAACACGTATTTGACGTCACTTAACGTAAATGGCAGTACTCGTTGGAATTTCCGTTGACGTACATTTACGTTGATGGCAGGAAAAGAGTTAATGAAAAAACGGTCACCTTAGTTTATAGCTACATTATGTACAGTAGGTATTAATACCCAATGTGGAGGCTCAACCTTATGGTGGTGATTCTCTGTGCCGGAACTGCACATTCTAATGTTGTTTCGATGCTTTTCAGTGCAAGGATTTGTACCTCTTAATCATTCCAGTGATTTTTTACTGTCGCCCATGGTAATATAAGATCTGTTTGTCTGAAATTGCATCTCATGCCTCAGCGTAGTTACAGCTGCACTAAAACATGTCAAACCTCCATTATAAATTACATTCATTTGCAAAATCTACAAACTATCATTTTAATGGATGGATGGACGGACGGATGAATGGATGGATATTCACCTATATGTCTCCCCTTTCTTCTTCAGGACTGGCTGAGCAAGTTTGGCTACCTCCCACCCCCAGACCCCATAACTGGCCAACTTCAGACCAAGGAGGCCCTGACCAAGGCCATCAAAGCCATGCAGAAGTTCGGAGGACTCAAGGAGACAGGAATCTTCGGTGCGCGCGCGTTTGTGTGTGTTTTATGCATGACTGCAGCATGTGTCAACGGGTGTTGGATGTGAATGCAAATTTATAATCTCTCTTGAGATTGCACTGAGGTGAATAAAACATTGTGACAGTCTAAGAATGATAAGTGCGCATCCCGCTCTCGCTCGTAAACATTACGCCATAAATCTTCATACACAGTGCACTCCCCACTTACAAACTCAAACACACACCGCTTTCTCATTTTACATGCATGAGCGTAGGGACAAGAGAGTGAGCCTATCTGGAAGATAATCCTTCAAAGAGAGTACATGTGTGTGCAATTGTATAGTAATGCATAGACAGTAATTTCATCTGATTGCCCAACACTGTATATAGTACATGAACATTTTTGTTTTGTTTTGTTTAAGTTTATTTTCTTTTATATCTGAAAGGAGAAAAATTGCATTAAAACTAGATTTCAAGTACAGTACTTCACCAAGGCAATCTAAAAGAAAGGACGTACTGTTCCACTCCAGTCCTATAGGTGGCAGTAACACGCATTACATGAGCAAGGATAGCCAAATACGCCAAGCATTTATGCACCCATGCTTACATATTACCTATTTGTGCTTGTTGGCGCTGATTAACAAATAATTCCTTTCAAGAGCCCTTCCAATACTTTTTAATCAATGCTGTCTGCTTGACAGAAATGGTGTACTCATTTTCCTCCGCACATGCCCTAATAAAAACTTTAAAAAAATAAATAAATAAAAGTCAACATGAAGCTTAGTTATTATTACAAGGCCCATTTCTACAACTAGAGCATGTAGTTGGCTAGCTAGCGATGACTACAACCCGAAAATACATCTTCCCTGGATGCTACAATTTACAGAACAGCTCAGTATCATGATTTAAATTCCCAATCAAGGAGGTGACGATGTGGGCGAGTCCACTGACCATCTGCCAGCTAAGACGAATAACAGAAGACTGTTAGCTTGTAAGCTAGCTTCTGGCTAGTGCCACTTTTCATGGCATGGAATGCTTGCGACGACCTGGTGGGATATATTCCATCCACTGGAGGCTATTTTCATCTCTTAAAGATGTACAGGGTGTCGGCATAAATAAAATCCCCAACCGCATATTTCAAAAGCAAAGATAAGGATGTGATTTTTTCATAATTTTGAGTCCTCATTGTATGAAATTGGCTTTTCTTAATTATTCAAATTTGGCAGGGTTTTTAACACACTTCTCGGTGGTGACTGAAATTCAGAACATTTTTTACTTTACTGGGGCTGTAATCAAATACAGTGTACTTTTATGTATTTGGTCCATGCTAAAGTAAACACGTTTGTCTCTCCTCAGATCAAGCCACATTGGGACTAATGAAAACCCCCAGATGTTCTCTGCCAGATGTGCCTGTGGCTGAGGGGACAGTGGGCCGCAGGAAACGCAGCCTGAACACTCCAAACAAATGGACAAAGAGGCATCTATCCTGGAGGTATTGAAGTCTTAACATCTTGAAGTGAAGGCCTTTGTGTAGGTTCAGAACTGTGCTTAAACATGACAAGAATTTGAGTGACTAGACTATTTAATTCCATTGATTCTTTGAAGTACAGCCCGGCTCTGTTTATAGGCTGGATAATCACATTAGTGCGATGGAGAGTTAGTTCTTAAACAAGTCACATTTTCAATACGTCCTTCCTTACTGTGGGTACACTGGATGACTCTTAATTGGGGAAATCTTTTGCCTAAATCTATTGATTTTACGATCAATGTTTGCTTAAAGGAAGTTGTGATACAAGCTAGAGAGACCTGAAACGACATTGCGCATTACTCTACTTTCTAATGTTTCTGTGTACAAATGTTGTAATCAGTTTTATAACAGGTTGGTGGGTGCTCTCCGGAAAATAAATAATTAGGGTTTCAGTCACGTTGGAAAGGCAGGTTTCACCATCCAGCCTAGATATCCAGATTAGGGTTTGTGAGCATTTTTGTGATGATCTCGTGCCTCGAAGTGATGCTCTTCCAGTCTCACATTCAGCATAACTGACAGTTTTCCAAAGTCGCAGAAACAAACAGCTGCAGATTTATTAACAAAAACAAAAATTTAAAATATTTTGAGAATGTTGATTTTTCTTTGTTTCTGTCAGTTACAAGGCTCCTTCGAGGTGCTTTGGGCCTTATTAGCGCATTTCACACTGCTTGTAAAAGTCCGCATCTCACCTGCTTTTCCCCATACTGCTGTTCTGTACAAACAGCACCGACGCAGAAAGAGGAGGTGGATGAAGCCAATTCGAAAAATTTAACAGAGGCGGACAGATGACTCTGTGTCAGGATATTCTGCAATGCCAGGAGCAGCATGTGAATTTTAACATCCTGACCTGTTGAAAGCTGTTCACACTGTCCAATACATAGTTTAAATGTCACACCAGGCACTCGTACTGAAGTGTAATTGCAGTAAACTATGTGAAGCAACACACATTTACGGCAATATCCCGCTTTGCTGGGTTCTGTGTAAAAGGCACAGCACAAGAAATGCTGTATCTTCTGTTATGGGTCTGACGAAAGGAATATTTGTAAAAAGGGTTCAATCTAAGTTGCAATCAAAAATGCCTACAACCCGAAAATGTCTCCCTTTCAAATTGTATGTTTAATGGACACCTTAGAGTGCCCCGTTGTCTGCCGTGAGTGTCTGCGCAAGGTTTCTTTTTGCTTCTTTTCATGTTCTGGTTGACAGCCAGCGTGGAGAACTGGGCTCTACAATGGCTTGGCCACTTTGGAGTGCCTCGTTGTCAGTCATGAGTGCACGCACGTCATGGGGAAAAAAAAGGTAGAAGAATGAGTTAAAACAAATTTAAAAGTGTGACGTGACAGTCAGCACGATGACCTGGTGGGATATATTACGCCTCAGGAGAATTTAAGCCAGGGCTTCAGACTACCCCTAAATTCTAGCATTTTGTCCCTGAAATTTGAGACAGTGTCACAACATTTTGTATCTACCGTATTTTCCGCACTATAAGGTGCACCGCATTATAAGGCGCACCTTTAATGAATGACATATTTTAAAACTTTTTCCATATATAAGGCGCTACAGTAGAGGCTGAGGTTACGTTAGGCATCCATTAGATGGTGCTGCGCTAAAGGGAATGTCAACAAAACAGTCAGATAGGTCAGTCAAACTTTATTAATAGATTACAAACCAGCTTTCTGACAACTCCATTCACTCCCAAAATGAATAAACAGCTGTTTTATTATTTTCTCTGAGGCAAAGTATTAGTATTAGCTAGCGATCCAAGACGGCGGGATCTTCTGCGCATCCGCGTCACCGATCGTGCAGGTTCACCGATAGCGTCTTGACAGCGAGACCTGTTGCGGCTCAATATTGATCCATATATAAGGCGCACTGGATTATAAGGCACAGGGTCAGCTTTTGAAAAAATTGAAGACTTTTAGGTGCGCCTTATAGTGCGGAAAATACGGTACTTGTGCATGTTATCAAAAAATTGTATTCATTATTATTATTATTATTATTATTATTATTGAATATTTGTTGTTAGTCTGGAGCCCTTTTAGCTAAAATATTTGGTGTGTCAAACACTGAAGTTGTGTAGGCACAAGAAAGTTGCTAGACAAAGCAGCTTGCATTTTTCCTTATCAGCACTTTTATCTAAACTGAAATATCTAAACAATGACATGTTTCTGCCAAAGATACGCAAAAGGGATGATCATGTTGACATAATGTGTCTTCATCCTACTTGATTGTCTCTACAGCTATTGCAATGATTGCTATGAATTTTAGTTGTGATATTTTAGTGCCAGAAGGTTGCATGGTAATCACTTTGCAAGCCTCAATCTTGATGTCTCTTTAGTTTAGTTCCCTTTCTTCATTTATTCTACCAGAAGGTGTGTCATTAAGCATTGATGTCGCTGTTATTCACACATCATTCTTTCATCGTTCTTTCATTTTGTGCCGACTGTTGTGGTGTTTTGTGATTTCATTATGTGGTTTGGCGCAGGCTTTTGGAATTTTGTTCTCATTACTAAGGATAGCCTGCAAAAGCCCTCAGGGTTTTTGCACTGCTGTTTGGTTGTTTGTAACATTGTTTCAGTTAAAAAAAAAAAAAAAAAAAAAAGACAATATCACTAGTAACAATAACTAATTCCTCTTTGTTAGTGATTTCATTGCTTGAATTTTGAAGTGCAGCTGACAGGCGCCGCTGTCTCTGCAGATGTCTTAGAGTGCATTAATGCCTCGGGCTGCAGTATGTACCTGCTTGTGGAAAACAAGTACGGTGTGGAAATGGTGCTTCTGCCACTACTTTGGGAGTAGGAGACGCAGTGTGCCTATAAATTGACCCAGGGCCACCAATACCAATTCACTGTTTCATCCACAGGAAGGCCTACATACAATATATAATTATGATTTTGTTAAGTATCGTTATAAATTATAATATGTGGAAATGGAGTGGGTGGATATTTTCTTAAGTGTCTTGATCCCCCATACTTGCATACATTTTTGGCTGTCTTATCTAGACTACACACTTCACTATTTCATCCACTGGCAGGCCAACATACTGTATATCATTATGAATTTTATATTAAACTAAAACACTGTTTTATTTTCTTTTACCGTATTATCCGCACTATAAGGAGCACCGCATTATAAGGCGCACCATCAATGAATGACATTTTTTTTTTTTAAATCATATATAAGGCGCTACAGTAGAGGCTGGGGTTACGTTATGCATCCATTAGATGGTGCTGCGCTAAAGGGAATGTCAACAAAACAGTCAGATAGGTCAGTCAAATTTTATTATGATTAATTTTATTAATAGATTACAAACCAGCTTTCGTGCAGGGTCACCGATAGCGTATTGACAGCGAGACCTGAAGCGGCCCAATATTAATCCATATATATGGCGCACTGGATTATAAGGCGCATGGTCAGCTTTTGAAAAAATTGAAGGCTTTTAGGTGCGTCTTACAGTGCGGAAAATGGGGTAATTAATTTATTTATAATTTATTTAATTTACTTTTTCTTTTGATTACTTTATTTTTTACTGTGTTTACTCTACTTATTTACTTTATTTTACTTTTTTTTTATTAATTGAATGTATTATTATTGTTTAATTTAGTTTTAAACAACTAAATGACATTCCCTGTGCTGTGGTTTTAAGCTTAGAAGCTACAGTATAAGAAATCACAGCTACTTCAAAATATATGGTTTCACGTTTATTGGCAGTATACTTCCACAAAAGGTTAAGGTTGGTGTAACTTAATAATATATACAGTATATTCCCTCACATCTAGCTGGTCAGAGTTGCACATGTGTGGGAGAGAAATGCCGTGCATGAATTTCTGCCAGTGGTGCATGTTGCTGTCGATACAGACATTTTTTTTTTTTGCTGCAAAGATAGCAGTCAGTTGATCTTATTATGCAAAGCATCAGGAGTACAAAAAAATGACAATCTGACAAAACTGCAAATTTTTCACACTTGATGCGCTTGCTTTCAATTTTTGACTTGAGTTGTCTGACATTAGCCAATAATGCAGGATTTGAGAGAAGCAAGTTCAGCTTTTGTTTTCTTTTGTTGGCTAGACAGACGCTGCAATTTATTTACTCATCGGGATTTTTTGAGTTCCCGGAAGAGTTTGCGTTGTGCACTTATTCGTTAGAAGAGTGAGGGTGCATTTTAAAATACGAGCAGCAACATGCATGTATTGTAGTTCTGTACTCTGAATAATGGTTTTACAGTAGAGCTCTTTGAGCATGTCAGCAGTGGGCACACAGCCCAGAGGGGCCAAGCCAATCTCCAGAGCAAGGATAAAGATAGAAGTCTAATCAATCAGCTGCATGTTAGGACAAGGAAAGCCAAATACATCAAGGTGTGTTTGGAAAGGGAAGCCATTATATCTTTTGGAAGGTACTATAGCATCAGTATGGAGGTCATTTGGGAAAACTCAACAGTTACGCTTTACTTTAAATGCATGTGCGAGATTACAACTTTCACTTGTTTTCGATTTTCTGTACTTTCATCTATAATAACTTCATTGAAGACTACAGGACTGTCTCAGAAAATTAGAATATTGTGGTAAAGTCCATTATTTTCTGTAATGCAATTAAATAAGCAAAAATGCCATACATTCTGGATTCATTACTAATCAACTGAAATATTGCAAGCCTTTTTTTGTTTTAATATGGCTGATTATGGCATTTTCAGCCAAATATCTTATCTCAAAATATTAGAATATTTCCTCAGACCAAGTAAAAAAAAAAAAAAGCCATAATCAGCGGTATTAAAACAATAAAAGGCTTGCAATATTTCAGTTGATTTGTAATGATTCCAGAATGTATGGCATTTTTGCTTATTTAATTGCATTACAGAAAATAATGGACTTTACCACAATATTCTAATTTCGTGAGACAGTTTGTATATTGTCCATTGGTGTAAATATGAATGTGATTTTTTTTTTTTTTATATATATATGTCCTGCGATTGGCTAGCAACCAGTCCAAAGTTCATTCGGATAGGCTCCAGCTCACCCATGACCTTAATGAAGACCAGTAGTACAGAAAAGGGATGCACAATGCAGAAAGTCTATTTTCTGTTTTGAAGAGTGTTAGCAGTTCCAGCCTATTAGCCCCAGGGTCGCAGGGGAGATGCAAATTACTGCTCCAGGGTTAATTGCCAAGTTAATTGTGTCTAACTTGAACAGGGCTAAACTCTTTTCTTTACTGCGAGGTGCAGGAAGCAAGTTGGCATAGGGTCTGGCTGGATTTTCAGGCTACGAGCTTTTATATTTGCACAAGTCCAGCTTGCTCACTCACTAACTTAAAAAGCACACATGGGAGGAAGGAGGACACATACACTATTGCTCTTTAATAAGGCCTAGATCCATCCATCCTTCCTCTTTTTTTTTTTTTTTACTACTGCTTATCCTGCTCAAGGTCGCTGGGAGCTCGAGTCTATCGCTGCTGACTTTGAAAAAAAAAAAGAAAGAAGCACAACTGGTGAAAGGGCAAAGACTTAGATGTTCATGCCTAAACATTAGGGCTGGGAATCTGACTGTCTCACTATTTGATTCGATTACGATTTTTGGGTCTACGATTCGATTCAGAATCGATTTTCAATTCTCGATTCAAGCGATTTTCGCTTCAAAATTATTTGATTGACAAATGATTTCTGCTTCAATTTACAGATATGCACAACATTGTCATGATCTACTCCAGTCTGCTTTGCAAGACAAAATGACAAATGGAGACATTAAAGTGTCTTTTTTTTGTTGTTGTTTTTTTGTTTGTTTTTTATTTTGTATTGTAAGTGCCCTTTTCCACAAACCAGCAAGTGGGCTACAACTGCCTTTTCCCCTTCTTCTTCATTTCTAATTTAAATAAAATCCATTTTTGGATATTAATATCGATTCGATTCGATTACTAAATGAGAATCTTGTTTCTTTTATGAATCGATTTTTTGGCACACCCCTACTAAACATGCCTAAAAACTTCAGAAAACAGGTAAGCCGTGCGCAACTGTGATATCGACAGAAAGTGACAAAATGGTCGCCCCCTGAGATAGTTAAAAACAGGTGGATTTTGCAGCTTAATTCATATTCAACAAACACAATATTAATCAGAACGCTGCATAGAACATTGTGAAGAAAACGTTTGGGTTGACTTCTCCTTAGTACAGCAGTTTTCACACTGCGTGTATAGTTAATAAAGATTTTATTAGGCTAACAGCTTTACCTTGGAACAAATAAACTAATTTTACAGTATTTCCCATGGGGAAAATGATTTCAAGATTAGCACAATCAGCATCATAGAACAGATCACGTTCAACTGAAGAGCCAGCTGTAACGTATACGCTAACAGCCGGAATTGCACTACATCTAAATTTAGCTTGTTTTTTGTGAAAACTTGAGATTTTTCTTCTTCTTAACAATTGTCAGAAAAATTGCCAAAAAAAAAAAAAGTTACGATATTTGATGATAAATGCATGCAGTTCTCATAAAGGGGAAAACACTCAATAAATGGAGGGAATTTCCTTTACGTTTAGCACAAGCATGAATACAATTTGATGCCGTTTTTACCGTACTGCCAACATGAATTACACTGTTATGAAAAGATATAAAAACTGGTAAAGATCATTCTTGTTTGAAGTAGGCTTGTTTGCAAGCAGAATAAATGTAGTGACATTAAGCCTCTTGTTGTTTACTGATTGTGCCTGGTTCCCTTCTCATCCATTAGCAGCAATGCACGTCTCTTTTCTTCTTCTGTCAAAGCAAAAGATGCACGGTCTGTCCTGGACTGCCTTTTCAATAGCGCGTTTGTTGTCGAAAGCACTTCTTTAATGTTTGGTATTTTTATGTTATTGATGTGGACTAGTCAGACAGCACAATGTGTTCTCAGGTATTTACCGGTGAGTCAACGATGCACTCTCAGGAAGCCGCGTTCCTGCGAAACAGCCACTGGGCTTCTTTAAAACAACGTTGCAAAACTCTTACGCGTGCACTTTCGGTTCACCCTCAAACTTGGCTGGCTCACAAGCTTGTTATATTCCAGCTGCTTGTTTGTCACGGTCGTGAAATTTCAAGAAAGTAAACATTTATGTTGCGATCGCAGAGCCAACAGCTTGATCAGGATCCGGAATCTGGCAGTGTTTTCACTGGCTTGAATTTTTTTTGCTGTTGGGTGGTTTAAAATGGAGTCAAAAGTTTGATATTGATGTCACGGCTCCTTTTATACTTTATTTTTGCCATGACATGTTGAACTCGAAAGTTAGCATTAGCCATGTATGTACTATGCTAGTTCTGAGGTCTTGTGTTGGAATCTCATTTCAATAAGCTTTTTATACGT
Organism: Festucalex cinctus; assembly: GCF_051991245.1. Taxonomy (NCBI): domain Eukaryota; kingdom Metazoa; phylum Chordata; class Actinopteri; order Syngnathiformes; family Syngnathidae; genus Festucalex; species Festucalex cinctus. The sequence continues at coordinate 15,500,298 of NC_135425.1, forward strand.
CAAGTAATGGAGGATTAAATTTTTTACAGAAGCAAAGTAGGAACTAGCTTGACAGAAAAAAACAAAAATTTTCTATACGACTTATCCTTTTTTGGATCGCTGGGAGCTGGTGCCTATCACAGACTACACCCCTGTTCTTGTCACCAGTCAATCACAGTGCACATATATAGACAGACAACCATTTACATCACAGAGCGAGTGGGAAGGAAGGCCATGATGCCTTCGCAGAAGTCAGGCATGTACATATTTACAATACTAAGCAATGAGGAGGAGTAAAGCAGCAGCAGCAGCAGCAGTATATGTGGCAACTGTTCATGAATAATAAATACTGTATGTGCAGATGTGCACTATTATTCGAGTACCAATGTAAAATCCATATATGGTGTTGGTGATGTTAGCATGTCTGCTGACCAGTCCAGGTACAGACTTAGCCACATCTTGTTGGGGAAAACAAAGACCACTAAATCTATAGTAGACTTTAGATTAATTAATTTGCTCCCCAAAATGTATAAATACGTTCTATTATAAATGTTTGTGTCCCATATATGTTTTTTGTTGTTGTTGTTGTTGTTTTTATGCTAGAGCCTCTTAACTGCAAAGAACGGTTGAGAAAAAAAATGGTAGTTATTACACAAACGGCCAGCAGGTGGCAGCAGAGCAAAGGAAATCAACCAGGGCTATGTTGGGGAAAAAAAGCTCAATTACTCACAATTATAAATAGATTTGTGAATTATGATGAAACTTAAAAAGCTAATTGATGCAAAACGGAAACAGAAATATACTTTTTTTTTCCTGATGAAAGAAGAGACTTTAATCTTTCTTTTGGTAGGTTCCATGATTTTATAGCAATAGAACACAATATTGTATGGGCTTTGCAAAATCCGTCAAAATCCAGGAGTTAAGGGGATTACTTCTGTGAAAATGGCTGGGAGCGAATGAGTTAAATGTTATCAATAATTAAAAATGTGAAATTCAAAAACTGATGCGACCCCGGCGTCAGGTCCATCAAGTGAATCCAATTTCTGCAAGGCACCGCAGGGAAATAACACCTGGCTCATTTGTTATGCACCTACAGTCATCTAATGTAAACACAAGCATTTCCCTGGGACCGGCCACATCATCGCAGATGCAGGACAGCGGGGCTCTGACCTTGGCTGACTTAACCGCCATTGCCCCGCTCGGTCCGCACGCACCATTTGGATACGCATATCTTTTTATTTACACACGGAACGCAATCACCCGCCCTCGTTCGTCCGAATTAGCTTTAATAAGCAGGTGAATTGTCTGCGGAGGATAAGCAATTTGCAACGACCTTGGAAAAGTGCGGAGCAGCAGTCAGGGGCCATTCTGGTGGTGGTGTGTGTGAATAAATGCACCGTGCGGGCACATCTGTGTGTGGAAAGTTGTGGAAATTTCACTGGAGAATCTGATCATGTTTGGAGGTGGCTTTTTGCTTGCATGCCAATGAGGTGCGGCTCATTTTCAAACCTCCCTGGTGCTGTTTTGCTTGAGTAACGAATACCGCCTGTGCGCTTCGTCACATGTTGACACATTCTCTAATTGAGCATATAAATTAGTTGGACTAATCAACTCATTCGCATCAGTGGGTGTGTTGAAAACACTGGCAAGTGAATATCAGTAGGTGAAAGATTAAAGAGTTTGGAAGGATCTTATTAGAAAGATGTGGATGGAGAAAAACGGCGGCGCTTATGAAGCTGTCAAGCATGACGTAACGCGAGACCTCAGTTGAGCGAGCATCAAAAGAATGTTGCGCTTCCTCTTGGCTTTGGTTTTTTTCCTCCCCCAATGGTAATTCAAAAGCCTACCCACCAATCAAGTGTGAGATTAAAGAGAGAGTTTGCCGTTTTAAAACTGCGAGCAAGATCTGAATATAGTTCATTTTACTGAACTATAAATAAACTTGCTATACTACACTTACTATAAATAAATTTACAACTGTGAGTGTGGTCGTGAATGTATGAGAATGAGAAACACGTCAGTCACGCGTTCAGTCTCTGATTGGTCGTTTTTTTTCTCAGGGGCAATGGTTTCTTAAAAATCTAATTAGAGAGACTAGATGGGGCCAGAGAGGGCTGATTTGTTTTCACAGATCATTTATTTTACTCGTACTACTGTCTGCGCAGACTTTTCACAAAAATGACAAAATGTGACTACTTAAAAATCTTCTGAAGTACATGCATGAAGGATATAGGACAGTTGGTCTTATTCTTGTTGCAGGTACTGAACCCCACCAGTTTCCTATGCACATTGATTGAACCCTTCTTTATTGAAAAATAGAATGATTTTTCTGTTTTCCTAAAATGGAGCCCAGTGGCAGCAGATACAATCAAAACATCAGAGGCTCCCGAATTGAATCCTGTGGAACACCATATGTTCCTTTATACATGTGAATTCTTATTACACATATTCGTCCAACTACCTTCTTTTTTTCTCAACACAGTTAGTATGAAGGGATCACAGGAATTAAAGAGGAAGTCACCAAAAAAAAATGACAATAATATGTAATATGCAGCCTCACTGGTCTTAATATGGTATTTTGCTGTCGACTGAAGATGACATCATCAGCAACTGTGAAGTCATCTTCAGTTGACAGCACGTGGCAAAATGGCCGCCCCCTGAGATGGATAAAAACGGCTAGATTTTGCTTCACAACTCCTATTCCACAAATGTAATATTAATCAGAATGTCATGTTTAGATCAGTGAGGTCACATATAGCATATTATTGTCTAAAGACTCAGTCATGTGACTTTCAAAAATCACAAGACGTACCATCACAATTTACACAGTCACAAGTCATTACAGCACAGACATGTCAAGTAATGTCATGTGATCACCTCCAGCCAATGATGGCCAACTAGTGTGTATCATCACAAATCATCATTCTACTGACATACGACAGACACGTCGAAAGCTTTAACCTAAGCGTTGCTGTGGAAACCAAAATATTTATGCCCTATTTTACAAGTTCCGCACCACTGCAGACTGAATTCACCATAAGAAATAACAAAAGTGTTCTTCTAGAAGTGATTTAAAAGAATTGCAAGATCTTAATCCCGTCTGGCAGGTGTTCAGAAGTGTGACTTTGACACCCAAAAAAGCAGTCCGGCAACCTTCACGAGTGATCTGAGACGAAGGAACAGCTGCTCAAACTCACAAGCATGAAAGGTCTGACGTGAATCTCGGGTGAAAGTCGCTATTAACACTTTGATGTCGTCATCTGCGGAGGTCGAAAGGGACATGGAAAATGATTGCTAGATTCCTTCTGTTACATAATAGAAGAGTTTTCATTACTTAACATGAAAAATCTGTCTGAATGTGACTTTCATCTATTGAGTTTCATCCTGTCCCCTTCTCTCGTCTCAGAGTGAGGACGTTCCCAAAGGACTCGGCTTTACTGGGCAGGGACACGGTTCGAGCTCTCATGTATTACGCCTTGAAGGTGTGGAGTGACATCGCACCGCTCAACTTCCACGAGGTGGCAGGAAGCGACGCCGACATTCAGATCGACTTCACGAAGGCCGACCACAATGACGGATATCCCTTTGACGGTCCCGGAGGCACGGTGGCCCACGCTTTTTTCCCCGGGGAGAGGTTCACAGCTGGGGACACGCACTTCGATGATGATGAAGCTTGGACCTTCAGATCACCAGGTAATTGACATAATTTTCACTCGACTGCAAGTGTCAAAATGGCCGCTTTCTGATATTGATTAAAAACTGCTGGATTTTGCTGCTTTTGGAAGATTTATTTATTTTTTTTCACTTCCTCTTTAACTAAACTTGCAATTAAACTGAAACAATAGATGGCCAGTTTCACAAATAGCACAAACTCAACTTCACTCACAATTATATTAACAAGTGGCTACTATCGCTACATGCTAGTAAGTTAGCGTTAGGTTGCGGTTGGTTTAACTTTATTGTTGGAACATTATAGCTGTTTGTTTTAGGTTAGTTAAGTTAGTTAATTTCATCCGGTGAAAAATGATCTTTGACGAAAATATGTTTTTTGTTCAGTTAGGCAGTTTTTCGTTTAGTTTTCGGAAACAAAATTAACACTTACACAGACAAAATTGGTCGTCAATCATTTCACCTTTAATCTGCAGTTGTTTCAGTAAACATTATTTACCGTATATATTAAATTTTCATTCTTAGTATGTAGGGTACCACCATTTTGTATGCATTAAAGTACGATGAGGTCCTTTTTGAGGAGTTCCACAGCGACGTAAAGCTTCTCTATCCGAAACTAGAACAGAATTTATTAAGGATTCAAGCATTCCCTTTAGGCCCCTTCATGCCCCAGTCTCTTCAGTTAATATTTATTTATCATTATAATGTGAATTTAAAATTTAAATAGGGTCTCATACTGGAGTTATGACTAAAATAGAGGTGATATTTTCCCCCTTAGCTTTTTAAGGAGGTGTAAAATATTTCCTTAGTTCCTCCAAATGTTATAAACAATCCACTCCATTACACCAATCCTATTAAAGCACTGTAGTTTCAAGAAATCTGTTATATAAAATTCAGCCAGCGGTTTTCCAATGATTAATAATGAATGGGAAATTTAGAAACAACTTTCTTAACTTCTGACTAATACACCAGCAGGCTTAAATTGTCAGACTTCATGAAGAGTTTTTCGGTGTTGTTTAAAAGCGCCGTGCTGAATACAATATTGATTGGTCGCAATGATGGTGTTTCGACAGCTGAATACAGATGGAAACAGGATGTTTTGAATCCCTCATTGTTTTGCATTTCAAGGCTTGATGCTTGTTTTACTCAACTGTGTTTTGTTTTAGTTTCTTTTACCTTTAAATTGGAGTCCATAAATTGTATGCTCATGTGTACACTTAAAATCTGTTGACTGGGGGGAAATAACCTTCATAAGACTAACATTTACGGATACGCCTCAAATAAGTCACATATTCATATTTTCATAAAATGTTCATCTATTGACTCCAAAGTCCCTTAGCTGTCAAAATTATTATTCCGCTCGCATTGCGCTGAGCATCTGTTGGCCCTCAGATATTTTGTCAAAATAGAGCCCCTATGAAGATGGATGACATATTAGAGAATTTTATGCTTTGCTTTCAACCCCCTGTGGAGATCTGGAGATGCAGCGTGTGCCAACCGGTAGTAAAAGCATTTAGCAGCCTGCAAGCCCCAATCCCCTTCTTGAAAAATCTTTTCTTTTTTTTTTTTTCATGCCAACCTGCTAATATATTCCAATTAGATGTTTATTTAAATAGGAGGAATACGTGGTACAGAAAGTGGATTGATGGATAATGTCATAAAGTTACGGGAGCACCAAAGTGTATTTTTCTCTTCAAGGTCTTTTTCTTTTTCACATTAGATGAGTCAATATCACTGTGAAGTGATTTTGGTGTCCTCATCAAAATCACTCAGTCATCATTAAAATGTAGTAGAATAATGAAATTCTGAAGTCTCATTATAAGTGGCTAAATATTTGCACACATACCAGCACAATGATAAGTTTCTCAATCTAGTTGTCCTTCATTTGATACAATGTTTTTTTTAATTGGATTGATGTGATTTTGGCACATCACACTCACTGCTCTGCTAACTACAATTTAATAAATTTAATAAGTGGTTACATTTTGTAAACTAGAAAAGATTTTATCGTTCAGCACAAGTTTTTGATAGAACGAGTAATTTTGACTTTGCATAATTCGATATTTACGCTCATTTTGCATGAATCCTTGAAATTGTCCACTCTGTCATGTCATGATGGAGTACCGTGCCAATTGATACATTAAAAAAGATAATAAAAAATAAATAAAAAACCTTTCACGATTTGTGGAATATATTTGTTAAAGAGCTCTACAACTGAATCATGTTGTGCAGTGCAAGTCCATTACGTGCTCAGAAAATGCTAACAAAAATGTCCACTCTGTCATTGTCCACCCTGTCAGCAAGCACAGTTTTCTATTTGCATGTCCATTGTCTGCTTGCAGTTAATTTATTAATATATGTCAATGGAAAAGCTCATATTTTCTAGGTGAAATCTTAATCTCCTATGGTGATATTGACTCAGATAGTCTTCTCAATTTTACGAACTGTAGAATAAGGTTGACTTTCTGGATCGTCTTGCTTCCTATGAGGCTGCTTTTTTGTAATTTGTTCTTCACATCGCCATGCTAAACGCACTCCCTTTCTCTACAAACGACAAACATGATTCAGCGCATGTCGAAAACCTAACTCAAACTGTGTAAGTACAATAAAAGATTTGATCATTTTAATAAAATGACATTTTCGCACAATTAATGCATGAAAATGACAATAAAAGTATATGGAGGAGGCGATTCTCTCTTTGGTGCAGTTTCAAATTGGGATTTTTCTGCCTTGCTAACGTCTGTGATTTTAAGTTTTTAAACTGTCCAAGTGTTGAGTCACAGAACACTATGATAAGTGGCTGTCAGATATTCTGAGGACTTGCTTTATTGGAAAAATGAATTAAAAAGGGTCAGAAGTGTTCTTGGAAGTTGAACAATATGTTTAAATCGGATTATTAATGGGACAGGAGAATAACTGCATTGTCAGACAGTGTAACGGGGTCCTTGGTAACTGTAGTGCTTGGTTTTTGTAATTTTTTTATTTTTATTTTTTTTTATCATTTTCTCCTCTACAAAGTCACTTCCATCAGGCACTTTGAAAAACATATCCCTTTGCGCAAATCTTCCTACTTTCCCAATAGTAGAACCAGTATCTTCTATAAGGCCGCTCATGGCCAGTGTAATATTGACATGTTTCAAACGTTCTCTTTATCATCAAATCTAACTCTTTGACTTTTCTTGTAAAGGCAGATAATGTGCAATATAAAAACATTATTTCCGAAACGGAGATAAATGTCGTCCCTGAAAGTGCCGCCTGTCCTTGCAAAGCCTCTCAAAGTTTCTGACTGTCTGCCTCAAGGATTTAACAATCAGACACTATCTGTTCATGCGCCTTGCTAATTATGGAGTTCTAAATGTATTTCTTTGTGCAAACACTTGAAAGGATATTAGTTATACAGTTCACTGTTTATCTGTGGAGATGGATCCTCACGCGTGTCGCAGAATGGATTTAGGTCATGACGCAGCATGAAAGCGTACAAGAATAGAACCCTGTGGAGGACTAACCTCCAACAAGGCCGAGTCATGCTAAACATGTTTTTTTTTACTTGTTTGAAAATAATGTCATGCACTTGATGGATCTGGTTGAGCACTGCACCAATTCGCCCCAATGCAAGACTGTAACTGCGTAAAATAAATCTTCTCCCTCTCAATCAAAACAATTCTACTCCCTTGTGCTTTTGCACTTAGCGCACAGAATAAAATTACACTTAGTGAATAAATGTGATTCACAGTGGTAAACTAATACACCGAATGTGGTATATTAGTGTGTCGTGATTATATGCTGATCAAGATTATAAACCCTTGCTTATTTGCATTTCAAACCACCTTCGTGAACTGCGTTATTGGCAGTCTGACAAATGCAAGCCTTTATCTATCTCATTATGTTCGGTATATTCCCCGGCTAGTTGCTAGCTTATCTGTTTACCTTTACGCGTTAGAGGGATGGCGAATTTATTATTTGCAAACAGCAAATAATACTGATAAGAGCACTCAAAGCAAACTGCTAAACTGTAAGTATTATTCCCAAAAGTGTGAAGTGAATCACACTAAATCGACAGTTGCTGTTTTGTTTTTTGTTTTTTGTTTTTAACCTCTTTTCCTTAAAGTTCTGTCTTGCTCTCCCCCATTTAGCCATCGATGCCGCTGGGGCTGACAGATCTAAATTACATGCTGTCTGTACTGTTGTTGCAAACTAAGCATGTCTTTTGTTAAACAAGGCCCCTGATATGTCCCATGTCTCTTGTTTAGTTCTGCAGCCACTCGATCTGTTCTTTCGATTAAAGCGTCATGTTTTAGAGCTGACAACTTGCCGGATGTAAGACACTTCATGTCCACACTCAAAAAGAGCAAAGGCACACTATCTTATTCTAGTATTGTAGACTGAAGACTCTCCTGTCATGGGGAGATTGCTTTAGTAGGGTGACCAAATGTCCTCTTTTGCCTGGACATATCCACTTTTTAAAAAAATATATATATATATATATATATATATTTTTTTTTTTTTTTTTTTTTTTTTTTTTTTTTTTAAACATCCATTCCAGAACTTTAGCTCACTGGCAAAGCTCTGCACTGCCAAACCAGAGGACATGGGTTCGATCCCGGAGGTCGATCGCGGGTGCAAAAAAAAAAAAAAAAAAGAGTATGCTTACATTGTGTCATTATTTCTTTATTTATCAAGTAAGGCTTCAAAGGAGAGTTAAGTTTTTTGTTTTATTTTTATTTTTGTATGGCATCTTTGAATAAACTTTAAGTATCATTTAACTCATTTGCTCCCAAAGACGTATTTATACGTTTTTTTTATGTGTTTTATGCGAGAGCATACAGAAGGCTTTGATGCAGCCTCGGAACTGAAGAAAACGCTTGGTGCAATGGTAATTATTACAAAAACAGCCAGCAGGTGGCAGAAGAGTATATGAGATCAAACAGAGCCATGTTGCAAAAAACTTTTCCCCACTGTTTTAAACAGATTTGGGATGAAACTTAGCTATATTCTAATGCTAATTGCTGCAAAATGGAAACAGATAGAAATATACCTTCTTTTTTTTCCTGATGAAAGAAGAGATGCTAATTTTTCTTTTGGTGGTTTTATAGCAATAGAATTCAATACTCTGTGGGCCTTGCAAAAGCAGTCAAAATCCAGTAAAGGGGTTGCTTCAGTGAAAATGGCCGGGAGTGAATGAGTAAAGTATCTCAAGGGGCCAAGGGGCCTCTTTTTTTTTTTTTTTTTTTTTTAAATCAAATTATGGTCACCCGTTTTAGTCTACTCTAGCTTATTATTATTGGTTAGCAACATCACGCTACTATTCAATAGTATATAAGAAAAAAAAACCCACCAGCAAATAATAACCAATGCATTTATTCTGCAAACTATTTTGTCATAAAGAAAGAAACAACCCAACCAATGTAAATGGTATTTATTTGTTCAATCACAAAGACTCAAATTTGTCTCAGAGTTAATGGATTCTATTATATTAACTGACAGATCTCCGTTTGAAGCTGCCAACTCACGTTACTGTGAAATGACAAGTTCACAACACTTTCCGTCTTCCTAATTCTGTTTGCCAGCAGCCATGCTCATCTTTTGTGTTTTGTTTCATCTCGGCAGTCGTCCCCAGCCTTTTTAGTTTTTGGAAGTGCTGCTGCGTCCCGATCTTGGATGTTTGCTTTTAATTTTCTTGAATCAACACCCTGCTGATGAACCAATCAGGTGTTTGTCTCCAATTCATTTTTATCTGCTCCCTCAAATAGAATAAAAGCATTTCAAATTGTGAACAGTGAAACTTTTACTATTCAACACAAATGAGTTCCAGGGGGCTGTTTGACCTGCTGTTTGGATTTCAGAACATAATTTCCCAAAGGAAACCATTATCTGATCCAGGATGAAAACCATCATAAAACCTTTTATTGACAATGTTTATGTCACATTTTATCTTGACATGAGCATTTGACAAAATGTTCTTGCTCAACAATGGAACAAAATTGACATCAAATCAAGTCACTGAATAACGTATGATGAATTCTTATAAAATTGTGTTTGTGGAATATAAGTTGAGCAGTAAAATCCACCCCCCTTTTTTTTTTTTTTAGTCCACCTCAGTGGCCGGCCATTTTGCTGTCGACTGAAAATGACGTCACAGTTGCGGCCAACCACAGCTCAGTGTCGGAATGTCACATGACCAAACTCCGAAAACAAGCGATCTGTGATTGGTTGTTTGAGCCCTGAGCAACTGTGATGCCATTTTCAGTCGACAGCAAGTGTTAAAATCCCCCCAAGATGGATCAAATGGTTGAATTGTCTGCTTAACTTAATTCCACAAACACAAATTTAATCAGAATGTCGTGTTTAGACTAGTGGTGGCCCATACATCATTTTATTGTAAAGAAATGTTTTGACTTGACTTCCATTTAAACAATTAATTGATCAATATCAATTGATCTAATGTTTAAAATTCATTGCTCTAATACAAGTATAAAAATGGGATGTAAAGTGAAAAGCATCGCTTTTATTATCATTATTTATTATTTTGTCTCAATTGCGACACTTTAAAAATGAAGTTAACCATCACCTTATTTTATTTTTATAGTGTTTTTCTTATTAGGGTGGAGGTTACCCACCTGACTTTGGGTGAGATGTGTTAATATGTTCCAGCCTCCCAAGAAACACCAGCAAAAATATTTGTACCACTGTCAAATATTGTACTCATTATAGAAAATCACAGAATCATGATAAAATTGAATAGAATGCAAAGAAATTGAACCAATTTGCCATGTTTTGCTTCAAGTCAGTAGACATCGATGCTATTCGTTAGCCCATCATTATTTTTATTTCTCAGTATTAAGCTAGCAGACTTAAAGGCAACGTTATGTGGTTATTTTAAATATGCAATGTGTTGTTCTTTAACTTTAGTTTTATCAACTGGGATTGGTATTTAACTATTCAGCCAGGAGCATGATCTTTTTTTTCCCTAAAAATATTGGCTGAAATCCAAATTGTCCGACATCTGGGACGTTAGAGGTTCCAATCCGGTCCCACACAGCAACTGGAGTCAGTAGTGGAAAGTGTCCGAATGTCACAACGGTACACGAATCAAATTCCATCAAAGAGGATAGCCGTCGGCGAGTTGGCCTTCTTCTCATTTCCATCCAGCGCATGCTTACCACAATCTCATTAAACAAGCCATCTGGGCTGCGGGCTATGTTTTATAACATTTCTGTGCTAAATCCAAAGTTTACACAGTGTGTTTACTGTGCGTCGCTATAATTACTTTTCTCAATAACGTATCTGGCCTTCAAAAGCTTCATTAGCCTGCCGCATGTATAATATGCCATGTGATTCAGTGATATTGTTTCACTCGTGATTGCAACCTTTATTCTGCCCTCACAGTCACTGCTATTGTATTTCGATTCATCCACATAAGATTTTATTTTTTTTTCTCAACCTTGGGAGGACTGGGAGGATGATGGCATGATTTCTACTTTACGTTATGTTCTTTTCCTCACCATCCTCTCGTGTGTTCACCTCTGTGTACTCTGAGAGACTTGGCTTCTGTAATTCGGCGTCTTTGGATCCCTGGTGTTGTTGCAGGAACAAGTTCAGGTTACATATTTGTCTTTGAGAACACCACAACAACATCCACATGACGAGCAGGCTAATGCTCACATTTCTGCACAATCTGAATCTGTAGACTGAGCTTATTGTCTTGTTTAGTGGAGCCTGACAAGAAGCTTTTTGAGGCTTTCCCGTTTTTATATATTTGAGCATTATGGGGGAAATGCACTTTAATCGCCTGCAGCCTTTTTTACGTGTCTCTCTGCACTTTGCGTTTGATTGGCAGCCCGAGGGCCGGGGCGGCATTACCATAGTTATCTCACTCCACCACATGGCCGACAGCACTCACAGCCACCGAAGCCGTCTCCCTTGCCTCTCAACCTATAGGCTTCACTGGTGAAAAGGCACAAACATGCAAACAGTCGTCATTTTAGTTCTATAAAAGTCACACACGTAAAGCAGAAAGAGCTCTCCGCTGAATAAAATAGACTTTCTTATCATTATATTCGCATAGTTTACATATAGTGGAACTTCCACAGCTGTTTTCTGTGGAGCGGATTTTAAGTAATTCCAATTTCAGACTAATGTTCGCCATAATGATACAAAAATTATTCATTTTATGCTCAAGATGGCACGCAAATGGAGCTTTATTCACAAATATAGAGACATTGGCCACTGTGACAAAACTACAACGAGGAAAAGCACTCACGTACACACAGTGGTGTTTTGTATGGTATAATATACGGGCCTCCTATTTGCATCTTCTCTCTGTGCTATCGAAAATGGATTTAGCAGGATTATATTGTCGTTTTATTGGTAACCATTAGCCATTATTTTGGAGATTTGGGGGATTTTTTGGATCACTAGTGCCCTATGTGGCGATAGCGCATAAAACAAAAGGCCAAAGTAAAAGCAAAACACTCTTGAGAGGTTAGTCCTTTCAATGCTAACTGAACTAGAGTCTATTTTGTTTGACTTTTGTGACATATTTTTCCTCAAAAATGTTTGAGCTTCCAATTGTGGGGTGACTACATGAGAGCATGTTCCATGCCAAATCAACCAGGAGATTTAAAGAGGAGTTCAACCCAAAAAAAAATTGTGTTGTTTTTTTGACAATATGTTCTATGCAGCCCCACTAGTCTAAATAGAGTATTCTGTTTGATATTATGTTAGTGGAATATGAGTTAAGAAGCAAAATCCAGCAGTTTTTAATCCATCTCAGTGTGCAGCCATTTTGCCACTTGCTCTCGACTGAAGATGACGTCAATGTTGCTCAGGTCTCAGATAACAACCAATCATAGTTCAGCTTCAGAAAACAGGTGAGCTGTGATTGGCCTTTGCCTGAACCCCTGAGATTGATTAAAAACTTCATAAAAAAGCTTCATAACTCATATTCCACAAATGTAATATTAATCAGAATTAAAATTAGACTTGTGAGGTCACATATAACATATTATTGTCAAGAAATGTTTAAGGTTGACTTCCACTTTAACCAAAGAGATTTAGATTTTAATAAATCTTGGTGTATTTGTTGGTAGTAATGGCACAACACTAAATCAAAAATTTTAGGTCAATTTTGACATTTTTAGGAAAAAAAATAGGGCCATGGCTACCTTCCTTTGAACCATTTATATCTAGAACTAGTAGGAAGTACCCTTTTCCTGAGATATAGGAATTTAAAGGAAGGTGGCCACGCCTGTTTTTGCAAAAAAAAAAAAAAAAAAAAAAAAAGTCAAAATTTGGCAGGTCGTAGCTTTCAAACTGCTGCACCAATTGACATAAAATTGTGAGGTCTAATGTTGTTTGATTTTAATGAATCTTGGTGTACTTGTTGATAGTGACGGCAACTAAATCTCAAATTTTAGGTCAATTGGAGCAGGGGTTTGGCAGCTACGGCCCACTGAATTTTGACATGTTTGTCACGCTTCAGGTGACTTAAGATTTTAGATTTAGTGTGGTGTCAGAAATATCAAAAAGTACACCAAGTTTCATTAAAATCTAAGTCTGCTTGTTATAAATTTTCAGTTTTGTTTTGTTTTGTATTGTAATTCTAATGTCAAACATTTCAAACTAATGTTTTCAATAACATTACAGAAAGCATTCATATTATGCTCAAGCTGTCATTAGCATGAAGCTTATTCACAATAATAGACATTAGCCACTAAAACTAAAATGAGTCAAACCACTCACATATTAGAGTTTTTGTATCGCATATGGGCATCCACATTCCTTTTGTTCATGTCTCATTCAGACTCTCACGGGATGGACCTGTTTGCGGTCGCCGTCCACGAGTTCGGTCACGCCATCGGACTTGTCCACACCTCAGCCATGGAGTCCATCATGAGACCGTATTACCAGGGTCCTGTCGGAGACCCTCTGAAGTACGACCTCCCCTATGAAGACAAAGTCCGAGTCTGGCAGCTCTACGGTATGACTGCTTTTCTGAAGAAGACTGAGCTGAATAGTGAAAACCTATTGATTAATGAAAACATGGATGAAGTTAATTGGGTGTCTTTTGGGCGTTTGACCTTATCACACCCTGTGTTGATGGAGGCGGCGCGCAGGGGACAGAATAATGATAATGGAGTTGAAAATGAAAAAGAGTGGTGGGGAGTGAGGCACTGTGAAAGAGGACAATGGAAGTATAAATGAATTGTAATCCCTGCTCATGTTATGATGTCGTATGAGAGAGCAAGTCAGTCAGTTTTCCACTTAATAGTCATAAAATAACACTAAATAATAATCACCATCAATGGTTACTCATGAGTGATGTCATCTTATGCTTCTTTAGACTCAATATTCTCACTTCCTTTACGTTTCTCAACACGTCCAATTATTGCTGGCGATTGCTAGAATCAATAATTCCAACTTTTCTTCAACTGTATGACCTTCTCAGGTGTCAGAGACTCGGTGTCCCACACCACTCAACCCGGCAACCCCTCCCACACAGCAGAACCTCCAGTCCTGCTGGACCTCCCAGTAAACAGATCGTCTGTCTTGTAAGTAGACGATCCGCCTGCATTTAATGCAAACACCACCAACTAAGTCAAACACATGAAATGACCTTCACCTTTTTCATCTGTTATCCTCTTCTTCTTTTTCCCCCCCCTTTTTACTCTTCTGGTGTTCTGAAAAACAAATGTACACACTCCTGATCGATTCTCACCCTTACGCCTTATTTTTTGCGAACAGCCTTTGTGAAAGATATTGTAGTAAAGGTCGATGGTAAAATGAAGCTTCATGAAGCACTTGCAGTAGTTTTGACTCCTCTAGATGGTGCTCTTGTTTTAAAGATAAAGTCTAGTGCAACAGAACTTGATTAAATGTCCATTGCATCCTTAAACCAAGACTGGTATCTTTAGGAGTCAAAAAATATGTAATAAGTGCTTCATGAAGCTTCATTTGGAATTCTAACTGTCTGAAAGTATAATGCCCCACTAACAGCAGCTCAGTTCAAGTCCTGAAAGTGCCATGTCCATCTTACGGCGGAACAAATGATCCTCATCAGCTCAACATAAAAGCACAAAAGCAAGGTGTTAAGAAAATATATTAGCAGACCTCAGTCCGCTGAGCACCAAAGCAGTAACTCTGCTTGCTTTTTGGTTTCTCTTTGGATTTTTTTGTATTCCAAAGGTACAACCAGTCGGTAACAAATTAGGAATGTTCAACATCACTTTTTTCACAGATCAATACCAGTATGAATACTCAACTCCCCTGTTCTTTATTTAGTGATGGACAAATGAAGCTTCATGAAACACTTGTGATACTTTTTGACTCCTCTAGATTGGCACTCTTGGTTTAAAGATGTGGTGGAAATTTAATACATTTCTATTGCACTAGCATTTACCTTTTAAACCAAGAGCATCAACTGGATGAGTAAAAAAAATAAAATAAATAAATAGTGCTAGTGCTTCATGAAGCTTCATTTTCCCATCACTAAATTGGCCATAGTTTGACCCTGGACTACATGAAATCTATTTATGTTATGTAAAATCCAGACTCGACCGATAGTTGGAAGAATATACGATATGATCAGTAAATATGTGCAGGACACTAATTGGTCTAAACAGACATATGACCACTGTTAGTATTCTTTAGAAAACCCACAAGTGGGGCTTGATAAATTGCATCCCTTTCAGCACGCAAACAATAACGCCTTGGGTTGCTGTCAAGCAGCCACAATGCAAACCCTCTTGCGCTTTGATATGTTAATTATCAGCCGAAGCAGGCTGAATCCTGTTCAAGTTATTAGACTTGATTGGAATGAAGCGTGTGTACTACTGTAGGTCTGAAGAAATACATTGACAGCCGCACAAGTCCATTTTAATGAATATAATAACAATGTGGAGCCCCTAGTAATCAATCAGACAAGAAAATCCTGCTTCCTCTCTATAATGAGCTTTCTCCCATGTGGCCCGAGGTCGGGCAAGCTGCCTCTTTTCACGAGCACGGTCTCAATATTTGACCACTAGGCAGCAGTGTTGTGTCAACAGAGCTGTGTTTGTTTAGAATATAGGCGAGCCGACTGCCTCCCACGCACAGTGGCGGCCCTGTGGGTCTAATGGCTTCATCATTGGCAGGCCAGCCACGTCACTACTTGAAATCACTGATTATCCTAGTGGATAAATGCACTTTGGGGTGTGGGGCAAGCTTGTCAGCATGAGAGCATCTCGCCCAGTGTTTAGCCCATTTGACACATCCACTCACATGCACACTTTTCTCACTAGGTGGCTGCAATTATTTATGTATTTATTTACATTTCCTTCCTGTATTGTCCATCCCACACAGGCTGGTGCGCGATTCCCCAGACAGATGCACTTTGACGCTGTTGCCCAAATCCTGTCAGGCGATTCATTTTTTTTTAACCGTAATTAATCGCATGACTTCAATAGTTAACTCACGATACAGTAATTTCATAATAATTCATAAAACTGAGTTAAAATTCAAAGATGTTCTGTACTATAAAAAAACAAGTGTGATATTCATTTGTGTTGAGGTCATTTTTCTGCCACTAGATGGCATAATTGCATTTGTAAGACATTGGTGCAGTTTTCTTTTTATATTAAGAGCTATCTAATCTTGAATATGAAGTAACTTGTGAAATTCTGTACATTTTTAAAATTGCAAAATACAACTTGACTCTAGTCTCCACAAACATACGCGTTATTATTCAATTTATTACTGCTAAATTTTGACGTGGACGTGTCTGCTGCGTTGCGACTGGAATTCTCCCAGTGCCGGCTTTCCAATTAAGGGGCGGTCATTAACTCATTTGCTCCGAAAAACGTATAAATACGTTCTGTTCAGTATTTGAAGTGTCCCAAAGACGTATTTATACGTTTTTAATGCTTTTTTTTTTTATGCTAGAGCATACAGAAGGCTTTATGCAGCCTCTCAAACTGCAGAGAACAGGTGAAGGAATGGTAGTAATTACAAAACCGGCCAGCAGGTGGCAGCAGAGTATAAGAGATCAACCAGGGTCATGCTGAAGACCAAATGATTACCCCACAATTCAAAACAAATTTGTGAATAATGATAAAACTTAGCTATATTCTAACGCTAATTGCTGCAAAACGTAAACAGATCGAAATAAACTACATTTTCTCATAAAAGAAGAGACTCTAATCTTTCTTTTGGTTCCATTTTTTCTAACAATAAAACACAATATTCTGTGGGCTTTGCAAAATCAGTCAAAATCCAGTAAAAAAAAAAAAAAAGGGGGTTGCTTCAGTGAATATGGCTGGGAGAGAATGAGTTAATCGTGTGTTTAAAAAAAAATTGTGGCATTAAAGGAACTTTAAATTTACTAAAAATTAAAACACTAATTTTGACACCCCTAATTGATTTACTTTTTTTTTTTTGACATTTCCTTCCTCTATTGTCCATCCCACACAGGCTGGTGCGCGATTCCCCAGACAGATGCGCCGGTCATTTTGACGCCGTTGCCCAAATCCGAGGGGAGGCCTTCTTTTTCAAAGGTACTTAAAGCTGAAAGGGAGCATGTGTACAAGACAAGCGGACCGCCGCTTGGCAGATGATTGTGAGCGAGAGACAAAGAAGAGGTGAAAGGAGATAAATTGAAAGGAAGAGACAGGCTTGTGGGCGATCCGGCGATCAATAGGAAGCCAAGTGATGTGTTGCTCCCAGCACGCTCCTCACACACCATCAGTGAATTTAACGCTCTAAACAAAATGCTCCAACAGGCGCAGGGCTGCCTCGCTTTAGACGTATTATCTGTTTAATGCCCGATGTGTCTTTGCTTGCTCATTAGCTCGAGTGACTAATATGTCTGCAGAATAGCTCGCCAAAATGTGTTTAATAAGGTCATACTGCATTTATTAACTGAAGTTTAGCCTCGTGTTAATATGCAACAGTGCTGACGCTGAGCACAAATTCAGAGTGGGAAGCATAACCCGCCGTACATATGTTGTTAAATTAATACCATATTTGATTATATTCATATTGAATGAAAACATTCCTGTTGTTTTCATGGGCGTGTGCTCTCTGTTTAATCATCCATAAATATAATTGAAAAGGAAATGGGTAATATAAGGTCAGCAGTATGTGTTTAATTAGAACAATATATTTACATGATAGAAGTATGTTGTAGGGGAATTTTAAGATTCTAAATTCTACCAGCTGAAATGGTGCACGTGACCTGAGGGAGCATTTTTTTTTGTTTTGTTTTTAAGCTGCACTGGAATAAAGTGTAATTGCACATCCACTGCAGTAGGTGGCAACGGCGCTCTCACTGTCAGTGTGCAAGGAGTATTAGTTCCTATTCAGAAGAGTACTAAAGCGATTTTATAGGCAAATGATACTACTGTATTTATAGTCATCACGAAGAGTTGGGGGGGGCATAATATTTCCTTCCTCCTGGGTGGGGTGCAGGTAGTAGGGGTGTTACAAAAATTAATTGAGAAGAACTTAAGTAAGACCTCAAAGGAAAATAAATGCAGCAAATAGAATACTGAATCGAGTAATATAGTCCATACGTCCATTTTCTATAATATAATTTCGAAAAACAAAACAAATTTTTTTGACGACAACTGGACTTTTTGTGCGGTTATGCAGCATTGATAGTCAAATGATCACCCATGTTTACTACTGTGCCTACTTTGACATTGGACAGTCTATGTTGATATTTGATATCGATATTTTGATTGAGATGCCACCCAGAGTAAATGCCTGTTCGCACGTGGTGACACTGAATACGTTTAATGCAGTTAATAACCATTTCAACACCTAAATATTGACAATATTCGGGTTTTGAAAGGCCATGTAAACACGCGTAATAAACCCGAATATGGTCTTAGTCGAGTTTTTATTTTATTTTATTCTTGATCCGGGTTCAGATCAGGATTGTTGTCAGGCATGCTGATGAGCTGATTAGTTGTGCTAGTGGAGAGAAACATCTAAAACCTGCAGGACTCCGGACCTCGAGGACGGAAATTGGTGAATCCTGTTCTAGATTATTGATGAACGCTATCGGTGAACGTAACATTCATTCGTGTTCTGTGCATGGGCTATTCACAAGGAATCTTGGACTTTTAAGTACAAGGGCGACTTGTATGCGCGTCGGCCATCTTACTTTGGCAATCGCTAAGCGAGTCTAAGTTGAGTGAATACATTTCTACACAAAGTTCCCATCTTTTTTTTGTTTTTTGTTTTGTTTTGTTTTTGCCCTATGTGTATATATACAAAGTGTATAGTGCAAAACTAGTGAAGTGAGTAAGAGGAGCGACCAGCGGGGCCTCTTCCAACCCGGCGGGTGCAGGAGGCTGGATATTGATTGCATGTAAACATTCCAAGCAAACTTCTTAATTCTGTCGCTTCCTGTCGCAGGAAAATATTTCTGGCGTCTAACACGAGAGAAGAACCTGGTGTCTCTGCGTCCGGCGCAGATCCATCGATTCTGGAGAGGCCTCCCCCCCAGCGTCGACAGCGTGGACGCCGTTTACGAGAGGCCCGGCGATCACAAAATCGTCTTTTTTAAAGGTGCAGAACAGACGTGCTAACCGCTAATTCACAATGATGCCCTGCTGTTTTTTTTTTATGTTACCACATAAACTAACCAACCTTCAACATTTTATCTTTATCCATCTTCTCTAGGTCTAAAGTACTGGGTATTTAAAGACAATATTGTGGAGGAGGGTTACCCGCGTCCAATCAGCGACTTCGGCCTGCCGTTGGAGGGCGTGGACGCGGCTTTTGTGTGGCTCCACAACGAGAAGACGTACTTCTTCAAGGACAACCGCTACTGGCGCTACGACGACCACCTGAGACGCATGGATCTGGGCTACCCGAAGGACAGCACGCTGTGGAAGGGCCTGCCCCCGCACCTGGATGACGCCATGAGGTGGTCTGATGGTGAGTCATTACACTCTTTTCTGGGTCAAAAAGAAGCCAACTTTTTGAGTTATTTAACCCAAAACATTGGATCAAACAAATAATCCAAAAACAACTGTTTTGTAGGTTACCCAATATTTTGGGTTAATTGAGTAACCCAATTTAATTGGGTAAAAAAATGAACTGACCCAACTTTTTGTGTTATTTAACACAAAAACTTGAGCCAAATTAAAATAATAACACACAAAGCAACCGAATCTTTTTGGGTTGTTTTGTGGGTTTTTCATTTCACCCAACTTTTGGGGTTAAATAATTCAAAAAGTTGGGTTGGTTTAATTTTAATTTTAATGTTAACACAATTAACCCCAAAAAATAAAGCAACCCAACTTTTTGAGTTATTTAACCCAAAAAGGGTCAAATTAAATTAATAACCCACAAAGTAACCCAATTACAGTGTATTTTTTTGTTTTTTGTTTTTTTTTTTGTTGGGGGGGTGTAATCATTTCAATCACAATTTTTTGGGTCAATTGAATAACCCAAAAATGGGTCAAATTAAATTAATAACCCACAAAGCCACCCAATTACAGTTTACTTTATAGTTTTCTCTTTTTTTATATATCATTTGACCACTACTTTTTGGGTTAATTGAATAACCCAAAAAATGGGTCAGTCCCTTTTTGATCTAATTTGGCTCGTTTATGAGCCAACTATTTTTAGAGTGTACGTTCTTAAAACACTGTAATAGGCTAGCAACCAGTTCAGGGTGTACCCCGCCTACTGCCCGAAGCCGGCTGGGATAGGCTCCAGCACCCCCCACGACCCTTATGAGGAGTAAGCGGTTAAGAAAATGGATGAATGGATGAATGGATGGATGGATGGATGGATGGATGGATGGATGGATGGATGGATGGATGGATGGATGGATGGATGGATTCTTAAAACTGCTGGGTCAAGAACCCACTTGGGTCCAAATTTGGATGATCTATTAACGTGTCCATTTGACCCAACTTTCTGAATGGTTTTGTATAAATCAACCCAGTTTAAAGTTGTGTTAAATTAATTCAAGTTACTTTCTGACTTAACCTTTCTGAATGGTTTGGTATAAAACAAAAACCCATTTTTTTGTACAAAACAACCCAAAGTTGAATCAAATTGGCCCAAGTTATTGTCTCTGTCCAATTTCTGACCCACCTGTTTTTAGAGTAAAAGGAGCTCTAATTCAGATAACTCACTCTATTAGTCACTTCAATTAGTCGTTTGGTGTATCTCGCTAATAAAGTTTTGCCTTACGGTGGCACAAGATAGCCGCATTAGCGTCGACCTAAACAATCTGAAGTCATGCAATCCCCAGTTCGGATTTATGAACATACTCTGAGCTACATTATGACAAAAGTCATCTTATTAAGTTTGAATCTGACTCTTTAATGTTTTGGGTTTCAATTTAATGCAAAGCTACAAAGTTTGCAGACATATTGAAGTAAGTAGTAACATTTAGCGAGCCAACAACCTTTGCCTTCCATTTATGTGATTGATTCGTCTGATGAGATTAACCTTTGATAAGGCACTTGTGAGGGTCTTCAGAACTGGCACGAAAACAACTAATTAGCAGGAGCTGCTCTCGGGCTCTTTGGCTGACTTTGGAATGGCGCTCCAAAGCGGTGTACCACATCTGAAGTTCCGCTCAGGTGTACATCGGAGCATGTTGTTTCTTAAAAATGTTTTCCAGCTCCAGTTTGCTGATGTTTTTGGAAATGAGAGCGGGCCAAACGGGAATGAAAAGTTATTACACACCTGCAATGTAAGAAGGAGTTCTCCGAAAAGACAAATGATTACAAAAATCTTTTGAATATATCTCTGTGAAGGGCTACAGATGGAAATGAGCTCCACTCGGCATACATCTTCCTAATTAAGGTTGTTTGCGCCGAGTCCCTGCCAAATAACCTTAAAAAATGCTCCTTGAAACTTTGCCTGTTCACATAAAGGTTTTATCGTGGTTACAGTTTGACCCTGAAACTAGTGAATTCATTTTACATTATTTACTATGAGGAAATATACGATGATCCAAACAGCTGAATGGCTTGTGCTCGGACTTCCAAGGTGTATTATTAAAATCATTAAAGTTGACCCCTTTTCAGAGCAATTAAGTTCAATTGAATCATTTCCAACAGCACACCTGATGATCTTTCACGCCACACCGGTTGCGAATCACTGGCTTGAGAGTCTATCAACGTGAGCACACATTCATTTATACTCCGCCAGCCAGTTTTGGCAAAGGGAATTCGAGGCCAATGAAGGCGTTAATCTGCCTTCACGTTGATTCATGAGCACGGGGTAAAGCGATCGCTAAGGCAGTGAGGAGGTACTAATATGGAGGTAAAGGGAGAATCGTCATTAATTACAGTACCGGTGCCTCGACTTACACATTTAATTACATCCGTGACTGGGCTCGTAACTCAAGACACTTATTTGAAATCATCTTTGCCTCTTGAAATGAATGGAAGTGCCATTCGCCTATTCCAGGCTCACATTGTGCTCCTTGGCCACCAGAGGGCAGTGTGATACAGAGACTCACAACAGCAAGCTGCAGTAATTCAAAAGTTTTTTTGCCGAGGATAAAGAATATATGTCTGTGATTACTGTCTGTCTACAGCTGCACTGTTTGTGCTCAACTTCAAATATCAGTTGCTGTCACGAAATGTAGAATATGGATGCACCCAATGGCGGAGAAACAAGGCAGGGAGACAACAGGAAAGGCAACGCGAGTTACTTTATTGACAACAAAGATGGGACGGAACGTGAGAGGACTGATCACTAAGATCAAACCGGGCAAGGGGAAACAGGTAGCCATGATGGGGCGGGACATGAGCGGACTGATCGCCATAACTGGACTGAATGTGGCGCGACTTGGCTTGGACGTGGGAGACTTGGCTTGGATGGGGGAAACTCGACTTGACGTGGGGAAACTCGACTTGACGTGGGGAAACTCGACTTGACGTGGGGAAACTCGACTTGACGTGGGGAAACTCGGCTTAACGTGGGGAAACTTGGCTTAACGTGGGGAAACTCGAGTTGACGGGGGGGGGGAACTCGGCTTGATGGGAAGGGAAACTCGACTTGACGTGGGGAAACTCGACTTGACGTGGGGAAACTCGACTTGACGTGGGGAAACTCGACTTGACGTGGGGAAACTCGACTTGACGTGGGGAAACTCGACTTGACGTGGGGAAACTCGGCTTGACGTGGGGAAACTCGACTTGACGTGGGGAAACTCGACTTGACGTGGGGAAACTCGACTTGACGTGGGGAAACTCGACTTGACGTGGGGAAACTCGGCTTGACGTGGGGAAACTCGGCTTGACGTGGGGAAACTCGGCTTGACGTGGGGAAACTCGGCTTGACGTGGGGAAACTCGGCTTGACGTGGGGAAACTCGGCTTGACGTGGGGAAACTCGGCTTGACGTGGGGAAACTCGGCTTGGCGTGGGGAAACTTGACTTGACGGGGGGAAACTCGACGGCAAATACCAGCACACAACATGACAAGACAAAACAATGCTCCCACACCGCATGAACAAACACCACTGACTAAATACACCAACACTAACGAGACACTAACAAGACACACCTGGGAAACACAATAGGCTGAGGGCACTGATTGGTCACACATGCTGGGAAGGGAAGACACACGCAGGCGGACGAGGTTGACTATGACGAGGTTAACTATGGGAGAACTCAGGACAAGACACTACAAACACCTAAAACCAAACAAAACCTAACCACACGGAACCAAAACATGACAGTTGCTTATTATGATGTGACATTGATGCTATTTGTTAGCCCCTTTACTGTGCTAGCATTAAGCTAGCGAACACTCCTTAGGTCTTCTGCTTATCAGTATTAGTTATTCTGGTGGTGCTAGTATTTCTGAGGTGTAAAAAATTTTGACATCCACTTCTTTAGAGTGATTGTAAATTATTTACTCGCATCTTTGTGTATCATACACCCGAAGGCTGTTTTCAACAAATCCCACTGAATCTGGCGTTCCCTATCTATCCCCGCTCAGGTTCGTCTTACTTCTTCAAGGGGAAAGAGTACTGGCGCGTGCCCAACAGCGACATGGAGGTGGAGGCGGATTACCCCCGCCTCATCGCCAAGGACTGGCTGCTGTGCACCGACATGCAATCGGACTCGCCGGGCGCCGAGGCCAAGAGCACCGAGAGTCGGGTCAACGTGCACCCTCGCCCGGACCACGCCGAGAACGGCTACGAGGTGTGCTCCTGCACCTCGGATAGCGCCTCGCCTTTAGGGGTCCGGCCCTCTCTGTCCCTTTTGTGGCTGCTGCCGCCCCTCTGGACGCTCTGGTTGGCCTTTCGACCTCTACCGCTATGATGCCAAAAGACAGGATGTACTTGCGACTCACTGGTGGACGCTCAACACGGAACTTTCTCTTTATATCAGAACTAATTTGCTCTTGTTTCTCTCTTATTTATTTCTCAAGCCATGTGATGTTTCTCTAAAAGCCTTGCAGTATACGTTGTGCATACTGTACAGTTATCATACAAGGTACACTTCAATCCATTCTTAATGACAAAGGTTCATGCTTTAAAAGTGAGCCTATATGAAGTGTTGGAGCAGCTACTTTAAGTAAAGATGTTAGCGTCATGAAACAAACTCATAGCAAGGAGGGATTTTGAGAAAAGAGACACGCAAACTGGTAAAGGAGCAGTTTGACCTTTTTCAAAAGACAATGTGTGATTGCTAAATCCAATTAATGAAAGGCTATAAGGGCTGAAGACAGGAAATTATATTCGACTTTTGGCTTTTAAGCGCCCCACCAGTTTTGCTTAAGTTCACTAATTAAAGTGTTATTCTCCTCAAAAGTACAACCAATTCTACAGAACTTTCACAAATTCAAATGTGTTAATAATATTTCTAATAAAACAATAAATAAAAAAAGTATTAGAAACAGATATATACATATATAAATGTATAAATTAAATGTTTAAAAGGAACCACCTGTGCCTAAATATGAGAGATTGCTATTAATTATGAAATATAATGTCCTTAAGATGATCTATTCAAATTAAATATTGATAGTAATGCAGAACGTATGTATAATGGTAAAGGTCTATAGTTAAAAAATGTAAAGGGCATAATTCTCTGATATTGTCATGTTTTTTTTTTTTTTTGTTTGTTTGTTTTTTTTTGTTTTTTTTTGTTTTGTTTTTTTCAGAAATCAGAAATACAGTATGCCCTCCCCTTGGCATACAAGTAGGGATGGGCGAGTACCGATACCAGGTATCAGTACCGGGCCGATGCTCTCCCTTATTTCAAGGTGTAGGTACCCGCAACGCCCTCTTGTGGCTGTTTCATGATCAGGAACTACAAGAATAGAAAATTGCCATTATTTTCATTCAATTTTAAGGAAAATACTATATTGGAATACTTAGGTCGTTCTTTAAAATTATCAGTCATTGAATTTTTGGGAAATTGTATGCGTCAAAAGCACTGCTGCTATCAGTACTTGGTATCTGTCGACTCGAGAATTGAGTACTGGTATTGGTCTGGAAAAAAAGAGAAGTGGTTTTGAACGTCCTTTTGAAAAGCCCTCAACTACTCAGGCAAGGCTATCATTGGCCCTCCCTTATGCCCAAATAAGGGCATTAGAGGCCCTCAATTATTGACCCTCACTCTGCCATGTAGAGACAACAAAGACCTCTTGTTGTCCATACAAGGAGAATAAAAGACGTCCCTTTCCATATAAGGAAATCGAAAGTTCTCACTTGCCCATATAAGGACAGGAAAAGCTCTTGGTGCCCATATAAGGACATTAAAGAGCCTAAATTTCCCTATAAGTAAATTAAACAGCCTCCATGTGCCTATATAAGGACATGAAAAGTCCTCCTCTTTGCCCATATTAGGGCAAACAGGCCCTCCTGTTGACCATATAAGGGCATTCTTACCTAAGAAAGACAGTGATGAATTCCAAAAACTTGTTGGAAAAAGTGCACTAGTAGAATTTAATTGCATTTTTTTAGGCTCCCTGCCATGCTATTTAAAACATCCCAAAATTCTCCCAACTTACCTCCAGACCACATTCTGGTGGTGGCAATTGATTGGGTTTTGACAGAAGGCATTTAGTTTTATCCCATGTGACAGGAGAAGCTTCCAGAAAGCGTTAAACCCGTCCAACATGGCGGCATTCAAGAATATAGTCGTTGATGTGTGGGAGCTGACTGACATTTTGACATGTATCTGACAGGCGAATGCAACCCTTGCATGTACTGCTGAGATTGTTAGCTTTACAGGTGTCACCGCGTTGACTCATATCTCACGCTGGAGACCAACCAGTGACTTCTTTCTTCATTCCGACAGATGCATTCTGGGACCTTCCGTGTCATCATTCCTCCCGCTTGTTAGAGCACAGAACTTTTTTTTTTTGTTCTCGGATCATTTTCAGCCGCGCCGTAGACAGAAGCAGAAGCTTGGTTGTATTTTTCTAACAGTAATGGATGCTTCTTGTTTGCAAAGCTTTCTTCCCCTCACCGCTGAACTCTTTTTAAGCTCGCAACTGGATTCCCCCCCGAAGATTTCGCTCGAACAATGAGCTGCAATTTGAAAGCTAGAAACAAGTATATTTCAATTGTTCCTAGTGGAGTGTATATTTCAAGGTGTGTTTTATAATGTAAGATATTTTTGTAAGAAAATAAATCTCACACTGTTTGGAGAATTGTTGTTAAGACTTTTTCTTTTTTGAGAAGTATTGTAAAATGACAAAAAAAAAAAAGTTGAGCCATGATAGTCTTTCAGAGTCATCTGATAATCAGGCCTTCAGTATGTAGCATGATTCAGGAGTCAAAAATTGCAAAATGACATCAAACTCTGAGGAATTTTAGGTGAGTAGAATACAAGTCCAGAATTTGGTGGACAAAATTGCTCAGATCAACTTTGCCTCTCAGTTTCTTTGTTTTTTTCTAATATTTGTTGTTTGTGTGTACAGTGAACCCCGGGCCCTAAAAGTCCTGAGTAACTCGCGGCCCTCCAATAAAGGTATTGTAATTGTCTAAAGAAGCCACAAGATGGCATTAAAGGACTACTCGAATAAAGCTAATCAAATCATTTCAACACGCAAAAGGTTCACAATACACATTTTGCTAGTGATGCGGAAATGAAGCTTCATGAAGCACTTGTGATATTTTTTTTACTCCTCTAGAGGGCACTATTGGTTTAAATATGTAGTACAAATTGAATCACGAGCCTTTATCTTCTATCACCAGTAAGGAGTAAAAAAATATATATACTGTATATTGCAAGTGCTTCATGAAGCTTCATTTTCCCCATCACTACTTTTGCTATTAACATCTGTTATTATAAAGGCTTTTACATAAAACATTATTTGAGGTCTGAGGCAATGTTGAAAGGCCTTAGCCAACGACTGACTGTCATAAATAAAAATATAAAATAATATATATTAAAAATATATGTAAAAAATAAATATTATATAATATAAAAATACTGAACACAACCCTTGTCGAGTGGAGCATTTCATTATGATTGCCCTCAACCTTCTCCCTTCACACCTTCCCAAACCAAGCTGTGACACCACTACTGCATAAGAGCACCAATTTCAGCAGCCCTCTTGACACACTTGACTAGTGTTAATTAAGAAGCCCGACTCAGAGATTACAGCAGCTGGGATGAGACTGAAGATTGAGGAAGCAGGATAGGTTACTTCCAGCATTGGATTTCTATGATTTTGGCTGCTAATTTAATTTAAAATAATTGCAAGAATTAAAATTATATATATCTTCACTGATAGGAGCACAACTACCAAATTGTTTGATTAGTTTCATTCTTCTAGTTTAGAAGAAGTCAAATAACATGAATATATCCAGAAAAAAAAAAAAAAAAAGGATTTGCTTAATTAAGAAAAACTCCAGCGCCAATTTCAGAATGCAACTTTTCACTTTCCTTGTACTGCCTGGACTGGTCTCCATTCTTTAGAGTACTTTGAATAACCGAATGGCACATTTGTGCAGACTAATGAGGTAAAATTGCAATCGATGAAATTAGTGTGAAGCAGCTATAACGAACTGCAAAGTAGCATGAAGACAAGAAGATTAAAGTCTGTTTTCACTATTTTGGTCTAAGACAACATTGTACTTTAAGAGATTATCGTTTGCTGTCATAAAAGCATCCCAGTTGATTTGAGCCAACATCTGTTCACCCAGATGAGAACAACAGCAATTTTCATCTCATTTAAACACCTTTCGGCATTACTGTCCGACATCAGAATGATACCAGACGGCTGACAACTTTTTGCACTTTAAAATGTTAGACCTCTAACACAATGAAGAAAGGGGAAAAAAAAACTCATAATGTCAACAACAACAAAAAAGTGTTCATGCTGCTCTTGTCGAGTGTGGTGTACTTGATGATGGAGCGGCATGGCTCAGGTGGTAGAGTGGTTGTAAACTTGAAGGTTGTGGACCAGATGTCTTGTCGTTTTACCAAGGTTGAGTTGTTGGAGGCAAATTGAATTGCAAAAAACTCAGCTGTCAGAATGTGTGACCTCGGGTTTTGAAGGTGTCAGGACTTCAAAGAAGGGCTTCTCGGAGAATTTGGCCTCAAGTGAGGGTCACAATTTTTAACAGCTGTTATAAAATTGAGGTGAAACATTCAGCTGTCAGAATGTGTGATTGCGGGTTTTGAAGGCATCAAGGCTTAAAAGTAGGGTTTCAAGTGAGAGTTTGGCCTCAAGGCAGAGTCTGGATTTTTTAACAGCGGTTATAGCATTAGGTGAAAATTTCAGCTGTCAGAATGCGTGATGTCGGGCTTTAAAGATGTTAGGGCGTCAAATTAGGCTTTCAAGGGAGAGTTTGGCCTAAAGGCAGGGTCGGGAATTTAACAGCTGTTATAAAATTGAGGTGAAATTTCAGCTGTGAGAATGTGTGATTGTGGGTTTTGAAGGTGTCAGGGCTTCAAATTCGGGTTTGAAGGGAGAGTTTGGACTCAAGGCAGGGTCTGGATTTTTAACAGCTGTTATAAAATTAGCAAAGGCAAATTGAATTGAAAATTTTCAGCTGTCAGAATGTGTGAACTCGGCTTTTAAAGAAGTCAGGGTTTCAAAGTAGGGTTTCCAAGGAGAATTTGGTCTCAAGTCAGGGTACAGATTTTTAACAGCTGTTATAACATTTAGATGAAAATTTCAGCTGTCAGAATGTGTGGCCTCTGGTTTTAAAGACGTCAGGGCTTCAAATTAGGGTTTCAAGGAGAATGTGGCCTCAAAATTGAGTTGAAAAATTCAGCCGTCAGAATGTTTGATCTGAAGTTTTAAGTGGACAAAAAAGAATCAAAGTATCAAAATCAGCATCTGTCTCATAAAACTCCATATTGGTCAACCCCTGATCAGGATGATCTGTTTGTGGGATCTGCCAAACGGTCCCTTGCTGACTTTGATCAAAACAAGGGAAAATGCTCAAATTGGGCCCAATTACTGTTATGTGTACTGTATACCCCACTTAGGACTTTTGCACAGTATGGTAACACTCAGGAGGGCATACTGTTGTCAGCGAATTATTTTTTTCTAGATTTATTCATGTCATTCTGAAGTCCAAGTGTGATTAATGGTCCTCTCCCCACTCATGCATTTTTACAAACACAAAAAGCTGAAATCCAAATGCAGAAGCCTGTCGAAAGTCGAGTACAGCTCAGTGATGATGTAAAATGTTGTCCGTCCCCAAGGAGGTGTAGGCGTGACAGGGGCTCCTCAGAAAACCGATCATTTGACACACGTGTCAGACTTGTTCACGCTGTGTTTTGACAATCCTCAGTGGCCACATTCTAAGAAATTCAATCCGATTTTAGCCCACACAATC
Organism: Festucalex cinctus; assembly: GCF_051991245.1. Classification (NCBI taxonomy): domain Eukaryota; kingdom Metazoa; phylum Chordata; class Actinopteri; order Syngnathiformes; family Syngnathidae; genus Festucalex; species Festucalex cinctus. The sequence goes on from NC_135425.1 coordinate 15,529,722, forward strand.
AGTGCAGGAAGGAAAGGCGCACCCTTTCATTTCCTGTCAGTCCAGACATGTTTGAACTTGAATATGACCTCGGTTGTCTTGAAATCTTGACACACTGCAGCATGATGGAAGGGTCAACAATCAAATGAAACATTATTCGATTGGAGTGATGAGGCCAATGGTGCTGATTCCTTTTGTTCTAATGTGTATTTTATACTTAATACAAAGTAGTCATTTAATTGAGAAATCATTGTACAATTGTAGAATTAATTATTAATTATTGCCTTGAAGAAATTTCGACAAAATGTAATGTATACACCCGTGACCTGAGTGAGGATATGCGGTTCAGAAAATGGGTGAATGATTGGATAATTTGATCACTGAATAGTTGCCGATTAATCGATTAATTTTGACACCGCTAGTATAAATTCTCATTGGTCTGTGGGGCATTTGAAGCTTCTGAACTCTGCCTAGCAACAAGAGTCTGTGACAACTTGGCAAGGGTATACCTTGGACTGGATGCCAGCCAATCACAGGAAAAAGTGACAACCATTTTCACATTTTCAGTCACATTTACACCGCCTACTGAATAGCTCAAATATGATTTCAGTTTTGCAATTATACAATGAATCAGGACTGACTCATGTCAGATAAACTGGAATTAAAAAACAACACTTATCAGCAGTGTTGTTTTTCTAGTATGTAGTCCGCCCATGTGGTTGTTTTTCATCTAAAAACACCACTTAGATAAGAATACCCGAACTTTCTCCAGTGAGCAACCATACACATCTTATCACGAAAGTGACACGACTTTCCAACAGCCCATTAAAGCATTGGTGATCATACTGTACATGGTACACCTGCACGCATGTCTGATGCTTGTTATTCTTTTTCTGTGTTTTTAATCTGAAGTCTACCTCGGCTCAAATCCAGCATATGTGCAAGTAGATTAGAACTGGCACCATTTATTCATCTTTACATATAGTAGCAGTGAAGGGTCATTTGTCACATTCACATACGGTATCTTGTCCCATACCTTAGTCCTGTTATTGAGAGAGAGAGAGAGAGAGAGAGAGAGAGAGAGAGAGAGAGAGAGAGAGAGAGAGAGAGAAAACCATTTTTCTACGGTCTGTGTCAGGGTTACCTGTTTGACATCTATTAAACACGACACAAAAAGGAGAGAAGACAGTTCTCGAGGAGAAGAACTGACTGATACAATTCACCCCTGCACTCTCTGAAGATTCCTCTCCTCACCCTCTCTATTTATTTGGTTTTCAACGCCCCTAGTTACATGGGTGTTGCAACCCTAAAATTACAAATGCAAGGCATAGTTGGAACACAGTGTACTTGTTTGTCTATGTGTTGTGCATGTCAGTGGAAGATTGGTGAGTCCATGTGTGGTCAAGTTTGCAATCATTTCTAAACAGAAAACAGGCGACCTCAGCAGACTGGCTCGAACCATTCTGCTGTGTTAGATGTTGTGGTTCTTCAGCTTTTTGAGTCATCTTCAAATTAGCCAGGCTATGTGAATGTGAGTGGGAACCGAGCAAAGCATTCTTCATTGCAAGCAGAAGCAGTTTTTCATTGCAGCAAATATATAATAACTTATTTACAATTATTCCTACAGTCTGTCAATTATTTTCTGATTTGTAGTCCAGCAGGGCACCGTCCTCTTCCCCTGAACTTCACTGTATTATTTTCTACAGAATTATGCAGCAGCCGCCTTCTCGTCTTGTACTTTTATTTCTGCCTATTCACTGAAGTACGGAACACAAAAACGAGCGGTCAAATTAACACAGTCTATTTAACTCGTCAATTCACATTAAGGGGACATATTGGGCTCTATTTTCGTGACCGGCGTAAATCCGGTGCGGCAGGCGGCACAACTGTGAGTTAGAGCGGTGATAGTCGTTTTTTGGACAAGTGTAGCCCATGTTATGTTATTATGGGAACTACTTTAAATGGTGAAACAAATGCACCATGTTTCCTCTTTAGTTTGTCTACAATGCCCAGCCCCAGGTATCCATTTTGCGTCCATATTCAGTTTCATAAAATTGTGACATACTGTAGTTAGCTCCACATATTCCCACCATGATCCTTTTAGGCACCCTCAGTCAGAGGCTCCTTCCCAGCAGCAAACGAGCTATCGAGTTTCTTTCCGCGACTTCTCACTTTAATTATCCGGCATTGACCTTATTGGCGAGGACGCTACACCCGAGCACGGCAATGCGAGAAGGCAGACAAAACTATTATGCTGATCAAGTCCTGAAAGTTCATTTCGGTACCGAGACACTTTTGTGAGAAGCGGTGACCTTCACGGTGTTGGGGAGGCACTCGCACTGTCTGTCTGTGAGGGCAACGCTGGCAACGGGGAACAAATTCATCAAGAAGGATGATCGAGCAAAGAGGTGTTAGCGATGTGAAAAGTGGGTGAACTGAAATCCAAGGTCAACTTCTTTCTGAACGTAAAAAAAAAAAAAAAAATGGAAAGGATGATGTAATGGCTCTCCAAATGGTTGTCCTATATAAAATTGTCCTTTGGATAGGGTGACCACATTTTCAAAATTAAAACCGCGACACGACAATTTTGCTGAACATACAATAAATTCTCACCAGAAACTATTTACAACAAATTAAAATGGTAGCCAATCTTTTAGTTATTTTAGCTAAAGCTAAATGCTATCTTGATGGACAGTTCAACAGCGCTAAACAAAGCAATTTTTGCGCAGTCCTGATGTGATGAATGTAGTCACAGCTGAAAAAAATTGTAAACTCTGCAACTTGAGTTAACATGCAGCTGTTCTGATTTTGGTTACTGGTCATTGAACGCACCACGAGTGCTGTACACGTGTCAGCACAGTACTTGCTTTCTTTTGCTATCGTTTGTTGAATGTAAGCACTTTTGTTGTTGTTGTTGTTGTTGTTGCAAACCTTGTTTACAAAACTGAAAATAAACGTGTGTTTGTCTTTATGTCTTTAAATGAAAACAAAAGCGCCGCCAGAAACGCTCCACTCACATGATTGCATTTCCCATGATTCTAATACTGCATTTGAGGATGGTCGGAAGTCGGTTATGATTATATCTGAGTTTTTTTTTTTCCGTTCCGACCTGAAAGCGTTCGAACGAAAGTAAACAACCAAAATGGCGACTAGTGGTAAATTGTTTTTTTATTTTGGTTCTCAAAACTCATTTTTGACCTCCAGCAAACTTAACTTCTCATAATTTTGCTTCATTTATTGTTTTTAGCTTATTTCATAAGCATTCCATATAGTTCAGTAGTTCACCGTATAATTTCATGCTTGGAGATAGTGTACTGTCTCATACTGTTGCGTTACGTGAAGTTTTGTTGAATATTTATGAATGAAGAAAGCTATCTAGTTTTATACTCAAGTAAATTGTGTTTTACCATTCATGGTCTGTGTTTTCAAAGGGGAAACCATTGTAGAGTGATGTCACTTCGTCGGTGAAGTCGGGGTATACTTCGCGAGTGGAATTTCCGAGTTCAAGGGGGCGTTCCCGTACACACTTCCTGGTTTGAACGAGACACGGAAGCAGGAAGTAGTTCTAGTTCCGCTATGACGCAAAAGTTAATGTGAAAGTAAATAAGGAAGGAATTTAACAGTTAAAAACAGTTAGGTATATGAATCGCTATGACAACTATGTGATTGACATACACATGACAAAAAAAATGCTTGCTGACTGGAAAAACGCGGGACACAAATCGGGACTGTCACCATTAAAACAAGACATCTAGTCACACTTTAAAGTCTCTGTTTATGTGAAAATAAATGTCTGATAAATTTGACACACTACATGTAAGAATGTTGTTAACAAACTGCCAAATTTGAATGATAAATAAAATCACCAAGTATATAAAATAAACCTTTAAAGTCATGCAATTTATAGATGCTGAGTGTCTGCTGTCAATTGTATTAACAAATACAGTACATAATAGAATAAATAAGGGATTGTTAGTTTGAGATAGTTTTTACATCGCAGTTTGAGGCTACATTTGAGATTTGAACATATCAGACAATAAAAGTACTGTACTGTACTTTTCCTACTCTGTAGTATACCGCTTCCATCCAAAAAGGCCAGTGGCATAATGATGATAGCATCTCTGGCTGTGAACACCTGAGGCCCTTTGCAGCACCTGCCACTAGCAGATAGTTGAATTGGCGCACCAAACGCAATCAATCATGGTGAGAGAAGCACAAAACGACTAAAATATTTAAAACGGCTGAAAACCCCTGCAGAGTAAATGTCTGCGATAAGAAGAGACTTGGAGCAAAGCACACCAACACCGTGAAACACAATCCAGCGATTCTGCATGCATCACAGCACCAGTCTAATAGCGTGCCGCACTGGGAATGTCAGGAACTTCTATGCGTGAGCAAGTGTTGCTGGCTGATGTTGACTGGCTGCTATCTGATGTCCTGTCAGCTGAGGTAACTTAGCTTGTTGATGTCACGTTGGGTTAGCGGATAGAAGGGGTCCTCGGGCGCCCTGCGTGATGTTTCCGGAACAATTCGACATCTCAAAAGGCATTCCGTTTGCTACCTTGCCGCTGTGTTCTGTTTCTTATCTCCGAGTACTTCCTGAGAGAATGTTGTCATATCTTCCATTAGTTGCAGAGGAAACATGATGAATGGTAGCGTGTCACAACGACTCAAGATGATTACTTTTTTCCTGCTTTACGAAGGTTTGGGGAACGATGTCCTCCGTCACCCTCCTCTGGCAGAGAATTGAATTTTTTCTTATTGCGGAACTTAACATGGAAATTTAATTACCACAAAAAATAAGATCCCATTTAATAATGTTCCAAGAACCTCATTAATTTCAGAAACTGTCGACATGATGCTGTTTTGAGTCACAAAAAAAGCTTTTAAAATCCAATCATATCCAACAATGGATGGTGTTCCGCAATGTTTGTGACTGTAACGCGAAACAGCAATTAGCAAGCTAGCTGATACTTGCGCTTTTGCCGAACACAAATCGAGGAGTAACTCATCGTGCAGAGTGTTTGTGTAATGTCTCAGAAATCATTCACCACAGTAAAAATGACAAGAAATTGTTATATTCTGCAATGTAGCTACATATGAGCTAACGGTTAGCCTAGCTTCTTAAATGTCTTCTTCATTGTACTTCCCAACAGTATGGATGCCCTATGGCACAATGTTGCCTCTCACAGGTCAGCATTGGTACTACAACAGACATCTTTTTTAGGGGTAGTCACAATTGTGCTGTGTTCGACATGTCAAGCCCAAGTGCAGTAACAATTAGCTGTGTCTGCTGCTAAAATGGGGAAATTACGAGTGGACTAAACAGGAAAGCTCTTCATATGACATGTATAAAATTAAATTGTTGTTTATACAAAATATTTCACTCTGTTTTGTTAAATTCCTTGTTAAATTCCTCTCCACTTTCTCTGCAATCAACTGACTTCAATTAATGTAAATATGATCATCAGAGCCTTTCAAGAAATGCAGGATTGAAGTAATTACAGTGATGAACGGTTTACTGCTGACACTGATGTCATGTTACAATCCTCTCTAAATGTTTTTGTTAGTATCTTCTCCGTTGCTATGTGTTTTGAATTGTCCCATTTTCTTGTACTACCAAACTCGTACGTCCAAACCGCTCTTGCCTGACATTCTTTCCTCTTTCAGCTTCCAAGTGCCTTTTACCATTTTGTCCTCATTTTACAGCCGCTTGCCTACCCTCCGTCTCTCAATTCTGCTTTTTCTCTTTTATTGCACATTGTAGATCTGCCTCATAGACAACATGGCTTCCATCTCCCTCTTGTACTTTCACTTGTTATTTTCCTGGGAGGAAAAACTCTGCGGTAATTATGAAAAGATGCAACAAAATGCTGTATGGCTGAATTTTTCTGGCATGATTAAAAAGCTACATAATCCCTTCCTGAGAGAATACTTGCAGAGCTAAAGTGGTGTGGATTTGTTTTCTTGGTTATCAAGTGCACTGTACACAGTTCTTATCTTCAATGCAATTAAATGAAATATGAATATTTATGAGTCTTATCTGTTCTTTTTATATCATGACGTAAAGGGAAATGTACCTATTAATTGTTTAAATACATTAATATTTCTGTTTCCAAGCAACACTGTTCCCATAAAGCTGGCTTCTTTTACTTTCAAGATTTATAAAATCAATAGGCCTAGATAAACAATTCATGCTACCCTCATTAACTTAGCGGCCTAAAGTTTACTACAAATATTACTCAAAAGTAATTGCCCTATATAAACTTCGAATAACTACTCTTGTTATCTTAGCTGCCTAAACTTGTGCCACGGATAGTAATTGAGCCTCACATTAGTAGCCTAACATTAGCATTTTGGCTAATGAGTAAAACAGCAGCACACTATTAGCGTTTTTCTTTCCACCTCTTTGGATAACTTTTGTCACTTTTAAATAATCCAACTTGATTTATAGGGCACTTTAACAACCACAGCTGTAATAAAGAGCTGTAGCTCGACATAAGAGCAAACAAAACAAAACGCAATACAGTATATTAAATAATATAGGCCTACTAATGAAAGTGTAATTCAGTTGAGTTGACTTTAAAAATAATATAAAGTTAAATTTATATTCAAGAAAACCTCCAGCATTGTGGTGAGTTGTGACCCACAAGAGAAAGACATTCACCAGGAACCGTGATAATTGTACCTGTTTTTAGCCTGTTACGAAGCTTTTATTCATCATGTGCTATGATGTAATGTAATGTTTATTATGTACAGTAAATATGTAACTATATCACATGTTGCAGTTGTTGTACACGTACTTGTATTTTACTCTGCTGTCCAAAATCAGGTTGGCATTGCGAATGAGTATCTGTTCTCAGTTGCCTTACCTGGATAAATAAAGATTAAATAAATTAATAAATCACTGGCATCAGGCCAAAACCTTGTACCTCCACAATTGTCCCATTTGAGGAGACCCCCCCCCCAAAAAAAACAAAAAAAAAACATTGCTCAACCATTCACATTGCATTTTCAATGAGACTAAGCCTTTTTCAACACTTTATATTGGTCTATAATTTGTAAAAATGACACCACCCAAATGTGTGGACTGACCCAAAGTATACATTTTTTATTTTATTTCTTTCTTTAACTTTTTTTTTTTTTTTTTTTTTTTTTTTTTTTTTTTTTAATTTACCCAATTATGACTTAAGAGGTTTCGGCCTGACACCAGCGAAATATTATTTGTGGTCAAATTGCCTAAAATTCTGGTGTTCAAAAATTCTTCCATCAAATCTGAAAAAAAAAAAAAAAGATTTTTTTTTTTCAGTTAGTGCAATTTTTGTTACTCTTTAACAAAGGTATGGGAACATATGTTGATAGCATAACAAGCTAGTTCTTACACAAGACATGGTTTTCCTCTCAGTATGAGCACTATTTCATTGAATACAAGATGGACACTATTTTGTATGCAGTTTTTCAAAATACCTATTTTGATTTTATATCATTGACAGTATGTATATACATCTAGATTTTTCTTTTAAAACGTTTGTATTATATTTCAGTCTGCTTTTCTACTTTATTTACTCAATTTCTACCAGTTTTATTCTGCAACTTGACAATCCTTAAAACAGCCACATTAAACTCAATGTGAATCAACGTGCGTATTTATCTTCTCCCCTTATATCGACTAAGATGTTTATTTAGCAAGTTCCTGACATCAAAGAGCCGGTAGACATTCAACGGACTCCTGTGACGTCAAAGCTACAGCTGTGCTCACTTTGCGCATGCGCGTTAAAGCCCGACTGTACCGTCTGCATTGTTGGGACCATCGATGCTGCTGGGACTTTGAGCGACTCCGCTTTTACTGTAACGACATAATGGAGTAGAGTTTGATTATTCGACCTCCTATTTGCGATTCAAGGTAGCATCCAGCACCTTTTTTATAGGTCGTTTTGACGCTGGAGACGACAGAGGCGAAGAGCTCCTGTATATAAACAAAACGCAACGCGAGCTGCTCTTAAGGTGGCACGTCATTAGCGACAGCTGGAACAACAAGAGCAGGCTCCCAGGCCCGCTCGGTTTCTCGGCGATCTGGACGTGCAGGAGCTCGGTGCCCAGACATGGAAGTCTTCGCTCGGCCTGGTCGGGAGTGAAACTCCGTAACGAGCGAACATGAGAGAGGAGGGCCGTTTGTTGTCTGGACGGCAGCTCCTGGCAAGTGAACGAGGGGGTGACTGTCCCTGCCGCTGCCTCCGCCGCTTGACTGAGGAGAGAGGCGAGCTTGTTAGCAAAAAGGGCGATCGCAGGTCCCCAGGTTCTCTGCCCCGGTCCAAATAGTACGTGAGCGGACTGAGGTACATCATGGAGACGGTGGGCAGATTCGAGTTCAGTCGGAAGGACCTGATAGGACATGGCGCATTTGCCGTCGTATTTAAAGGCAGAAACCGAGAGGTGAGTGGCCGTTTTTATGCATTATAGACGTTTCAAACTACAGCACACCTTCTGTATTATCTGTGTATAACGTTTAAAATATCGTTTATGTTTTGATCTAAAAAGAAAACGTGCAACTATCGCGTGCACTGACTGCCTTGTGGAAGCCATTTATTGTTTGTTTTCCAAGTACGACCTTAAGAGGCCTGGCTTCCCGAACAGGATGTTTTTTAACATAACAACACTGTATACACAAATAGTGACATAAAATAAAATGATTGTCATGTCTATAAATGTGATATAATGTTAGGTTGATCACACATTTGCCAAAAATTAGACGTTTATTTCTGTTGGCTGGCATGATGGTTATAAACATGTTGAAACATGTTCTCCAACTGGCATGATCAAGATAATTATTATTAAGACACAAACCGGTATGTTAATAAAGAACCTTTGTGAATGTAGGTGTAACCTTAATATATGGTATTTTAAGAGGTCTGTTCCAATTTGTTTTTTGTTTTATGCATAACTGCATAAAACAACAACCTAACAGCATCACAACAGGTTTGTCCGTTTTGTTTTGTTTTTTTGTTTTTACACTACACATAGTGTACCTATCTGGTACACTTCTGCTTTTCACTGCTCATCACAAGGACATTGCAACAGAACACAGGAAGTGTTGTAAAGATCAGTACAAAAACAATCCCGTTTGTTCCAATTGGCAGGCGATTATGTAATGTGTTCTGGGGGCCAACTTTCACATGGAGCCCCCCTCTCAAACCCGCAGAAGGGGGAGGAGCGACAATATATGCCGCTTTGCGGCTTACGTCACAGTTTACATGTTTAGAGCTCGTTTGCGAGCACAATAGCACATTATGGCTGAGTTACAATACATAATTAGACTTTGCAAGGCGGGCCATGTTGTAATGACACCTTGCGCAGGACGCGCCCTCAAAAAAATGTTTTTTGACTTCTGGCAGAGCCAAGCAACATGAAAAAGTGGATAACGTTATGCTGATGCATATATTTTTTTAGTATGGACTGGAGCATCTATACAATTAGGATTTACGGTTCATTTATATATTATATTCAAATATGTATTATATGTAAATGCATAATGCAAGTGTTTGAAAATTATACTGCATCAAATAGGTAATATAATATTCCTTTAGAAGTGTTCAACCTGAGGTCACAATTAGATGAAATGCAGTATCCTCTCACTATGCCAATATTGATATTGTTGCAGTTGTAGATTCCTGTCTATACTTTGACATTTCTGACCTTTTCCACCTAAATAATATTCAGAGAAAATGACAGCATGTACATTATGTGCATTTTCTCCCATCAGAAACATGACTGGGAGGTGGCAGTAAAATGCATCAACAAGAAGAACCTGGCCAAATCCCAGACACTACTGGGGAAAGAAATCAAAATACTCAAGGTGAGACAGTGTCTATAAAGGTCATTATGTCTGAAGTATTTCCATTTGTGGAAAAAAATGCAAACATTGTTGGATCAATAATGCGTCTTTCAGTACATTAGCAGTCAGTTTTTCTTTTCTTTTTTTATATATTTATGTGGTAGGGTTACTTTTTTTCAGAATACAGATGTTCTAGTAAAGATGAAGGAAATAAATGCCCCCAAATTCAGCAAGCATTTTAAAGTAAACATCAACTAAAATTCCCATTTTTGTTTGCAGGAACTCAAGCATGAAAACATTGTTGCATTACTGGACTTTCAGGTATGTAATAATATGCTCCCATGTTGCTGACACATGTAGCCGCTCGCTGTCCCAATTTGCTCTCAGTCTGTACTCATCACACCGAGCAGATGGGCTGTTAGTCATGTTGGTGTCACATGACCCATTTCTGTCTCATGCAACGCCACCATTTTTTTTTCTGTATTTTTGAAACGAGACGTTACAGCATAACACCGTCTTTTGTTTTGGAAAGTTTCACTTCCGGCTTTTTGCCCTGTTGACCTCAGACATTGTTTACACTGTCTCAACCAGCGTGGTTTGTTCTATCAGTGCTTTGGTGGTTCACCTCACCATTACTCATTTCTGTTTAAATGTGCTGCGTCGTGTGAATATGTCCATGTGTCTTATTTTAATTTAGCAGCATTAAGGTCTTAGACTTGGAGAGAGGTAGTGCTTAGGATTCAACAGTCACGGGTGTTTGCAGCCTGGCATTCACTGTGGCACACATACACACGCACACATGCACCTGACACACAGTCGGGATGACCTGACGCGCATCTCAACTTGTGCAGGTGTTGGCCTTTTGGAACACACCGGGCAGGTCTTTAACTGCCAGCTTTCATCCGTCAAAACCTGATTTTAATTGAATTTTATCACGTATGAGATCTGATGAGGAGCACAAGACTTTGTTTACACTTTTGAACCTTGCAAGTTGAGCAGGATTGTTGATGCTGTTGCACTGCATTACAGTGTCAGCATACTTGGAAACATTCAAAGGCGCTCCTGTTGCGACGTAGACTCTTTGCCATGTAGTTTACTCGTCAAATGAGCAGGAGATTTGTTGTATTGGTTTTACTTGACCTTTTCTCGGCGTGATGGCCGTGATATTCCCCGAGTGACAGTGTCGGTGCCTGATGGTTGCGCCCATTCTGCAGCATGCCTGCACCGGCACGGTTTCTGATGGGGGAGTGTCGGGGCCATCCGACTGCCAAACCGGGCACCTGCGGGTCGCTTGTGGTATTCGCGCCAGGAAACAGGCAGCATTTTTTACAGCCCTTCTGCTCGGAGGAAAAGTTGGCGCTACTGGACAATCTACGCTAGTGAGCTAAGATGGATGGCGGTGGAGCTGAGGACGCGAATGTCGCCGCTGGGCGAGGTGGTGTACGCGGGTTGTGGACTGGATGGAGGTTCTGCGCTTGGAGGAGAGGCAGTTGGGATGGGACTGGAAAATTGGACCACTTTTTGTGTGTATGGTGCTCATCGCGAACGCAGCGACTGCTTGTTAATGAGCTAGCTTGTAAGCAAACTTAGCTTGTCGTAAACGTGTGTGATGTCATGCATGCTGAGATCACGTCTCTGATCAACTGCTGAAAGGAGACTGATTCTGTCCTCTTTCATCTAAAAACTGCTTCAAACATCAAAGCATTTGTAGGGATGGAAGAATGTTGATTTGTTGTAATTGTATTGTATTGTTTTGTTTTTTTTTATATTTGTTTTTTGTGTTTGTTTCTTTTGTGTTTCTGTTTCTTTGTGACAGTTCAGGCTGTTTGAAAGCGCTATATAAATAAACTTGAGTTGAGTTTTATGACGAGTACTCAACCATACAAATAAGGTATCAGGAAGGTTGTGATGACCACTGACACATTGATTTTCAAACTTCCAGAAGATGAGTCATTATTCGAAAGTTGGATCTTACACTACACACTTCAAATGGCACAATTTGTTTTTCACAATTTAAATTGGAATGAAATCATTTTTAAAGAGAAATAAAAAAATCTGATATCAAAAAGGTAGCCTCCAATGTGGCTTCAACATAGACAGAATATATAGTCAGTCCAGGCCAATAAACTATGTAATCGTCCATGTTGTTTGCTGCCTGATGATGACTGTGATGTAGTTATGTAAGTGCATTTTGGGTGTGAGTGCATGCAGGTTAATTCAGGCGTAAACGTAAACTCACATAAGTGTTGTTGTTTTGTTTTTTTATATACAGATAATGCACAGTCAATGTTTTTCTTGCAGAGGTTATAGTTTTGTAGAACCTTTAGCTACTCAAAAGCGACACAATGATGCCTTACAAATACCGAACAGCTCTGGTAGATTTTTGTGGGTAATGAAGGCACGTAAACATGAGCGCAATCTTGATGAAGTGCAAACAAACAAAGCATGTGCAGTCTTTCAGGAGTTGACGTCATCATTGACATAAACAACAACAACAACTAAAAAAGGAGAGCGAGAGAAGAAAAAAAAAAAACGCCTTTGGAGTGTGACACTTCCAACCACAGTCATCTGTTGCCATGTGATAAGAGTTTGTTTTTACCAGGGCCCCACGTTGTCTCGCACAAAGCAGACAAATGATGCTGTGAGGGCTGTAGTCATTCAGTTATATAGTGGGTGTTAAATGTCTACACACACTGATGACCTGTAACCTGTACAATGCAAAAAAAAAAAAAAAAAAGAAGCAACTTAATATAATGTGGTTGGATGCACACCCTCTAAAACTGGAATGTGGCTCTGTTCAGAATGAACCACTCCCAATAAAACCCATGTTAAATGTTGTTTTTATTTTTTTCTAGCAGACAATACTGCCTTCATTATATTTCATTAAATATTTAATGCCTTGGAATTCTTTTATTTTTTTCTAATATGAAAATGAAGTGAACGTTGGGCTCCTTTGTTTGGCACCGTTGCTATAATGATTACTTATTAGATACTCCTCCCTCCTCTCACAGTGGAGCCACCTGGTGACTTTTTCATTCATTATTAATGTTGCAAAGCACTCTCCCAAACAGCCTATTTTGTTTCAATAAAAGTACAAGTGTATGCGTCAGTATATGTGTATGTCCTACTTTGGCCCTCCAAAAAAAAATCCGTTTTTATCTCATTCAAGCAGCATATCTAAATCACCATTTACACAATTTGTCATCTTAAGAACCACCTGTTCCTCTTTTGTCTGTTTTTGACATGTTTTTTTTCTTTTTCCCATCCCATGACTCGTAACCCCCCCTTTAGGAAACTGCAAGCTCAGTGTACCTAGTGATGGAGGTAAGCCTGCCGCGGCCTTTGGCCTTTGTTTGCTCAGTCCTGTGCAATGTCAGCATTTGAAGCTAAATTTAGACCAGCCCTCAGGCATCGAGGGGGCAGCACCCATCCCACACGCGGCTGTATCCTCTACAATCCAGCTGATTGTGTTTGCGTGTTTATCGTGTACATAGACACTGAGACAGCTGTTGTGAAAGAATGGTGTAATTATAAGAAGGCTCATGAAGGACACCCACATAAATACTCAATCACAAATTATAATTGCAGTACTTCTGATTATATTGCTGTCTGTTGTTTTGTTTTGTCTTTCATGTGCAAAACAAATTGCACCCTTCCAACAATGAGGGACATCTGATCCTATCATTTAGGTTACGGTATTTTGGGGTCGTAATGAATGATTTGGAGGACACAATTTCCTGAGTTCATTCATATCAATGCTGCGAATAGGAGCAAGGCCATGTGTCTTGAATTGCATTTTCCTCCTCAGGAAATCAATGTCCGGATCCGCCGATGCTCTTTGGTAGCTTCAGAGACACTTAATCACCATGGTTACACATCACCAATGCGTACAGTTCAGTTAGAACAGTTTAGACACAACAGATTGTTCTTTTTAGACAGTTTGTTGTCTACTGTTGGTGATGGCATTCGTTTGTCCTAATACTGTTCTTTCTCTTTAATTTTGCAGTACTGTAACGGTGGTGACCTTGCCGACTACCTACACTGTAAGCGAAGCGTTAGAAACCCCTGTAGATGCTGTTGTCAAGCACGAATGCTCAACGGCTGTTGTTTGTTGCCTACCATCGCTCCACAGCAAAAGGCACGCTGAGCGAGGACACAATTCGCGTTTTCCTGCAGCAGATTGCGGGTGCCATGAGGGTCCTGCAGGCGAAAGGCATCATCCACAGGGACCTCAAACCCCAGAACATTCTGCTCTCCTACCCCCCAGGACGGAAATCCCACTCCAACAATACCTGCATCAAAATTGGTACGTTAGATTGCTGCATTGCTGTTTTCAAGTCACGATTAAAATCAGAATAATTATACAAAGTAATAAAAAAAAATTGACATTAATTAGACAAAGTAATAAAAAAAATCTGTTTAACATGTTTTTGGGTTTAAATTAGTTAATCGGAATTCAGTTGCAATTTCAGTTATTACACTCCACGATTACAAAATCAGCATAATTGTTTAAAAAAAGAGAGAGAGAGTAATACTCATTTTGAGTTGTTTAGATGTATACATTAGCAACTTTTTAAAATTTTAAAAACTAATTTAATAAATTCAACTTGCATAATTATAGTGGTTCAAAGAATTTTATTTGCCTTAATAATTTTTTACGTTTAAACATTTTCTTGTTTTGTACCAGTTATCGCCAAAATAATTCATAATCGAGCAGCCCTAATGAACTCACCATAAATGTAGAAGATAAATGTTACTCTACATGCCTCAAATTGTGAAGTATGTGATTTTAAAAATGCATTTCTCATCACCTAAACTCTTTCCACAGCGGACTTTGGTTTTGCCAGGTACCTTCAAAACAACATGATGGCAGCGACTCTCTGCGGGTCACCGATGTACATGGTAATGAGGGCACATGAATACATGCACATCATAAGGTTTTAAAAAAGCAAGCAGTCTTATCAGCAACAGTGCATCCATTTCGAAATCAGTTTAATTTATGCATGTATGTATGTATGTATGTATGTATGTATGTATTTATTTATTTACTTATTTATTAATTTATTTGGATAATGTGAAATGTTCATGAATGCAATGTATTTTGACTCCTCTAGATGGTGCTCTTGGAAAGGTCCAATGGAATCTTTAAACCAAGAGTGCCATCTAGAGGAGTCAAAAAATATCACGTGCTTCATGAAGCTTCATTTGTTGATCGCAATTTTGTGCTAAGACCTTGCGAGTGCGGTAAAACCTCATTTTTAAATAAGTTCATTTGAGTAAAAGATGACCACCTCATTAGTCATCCTTTTTGGAGCACCATAAAAATAATTGATTTCAAACTATTTTTTTCCCTTCTTTTCCCTCACAAGGCACCCGAAGTCATTATGTCTCAAAACTACGACGCCAAGGCTGACTTGTGGAGTATCGGGACCATCGTGTTCCAGTGCCTGACTGGGAAGGCTCCTTTCCAGGTATACGCAATACTGTTGCCGTAAAACAATACACCACCATTTCTGGCTTGAAACAAAATAACTGCTAAAAGTAAACGTTATTAGCGTGCCAAAAAGCAGAGCAAAATGAGAGCCAATATTTGACTTCACAAGGGAGCACATGATCGACTCGAGGTGCATGCTAATGCTGGTAGCTACGCCCCCGTTTTGCAAACACGTTTGACATGTCAACTTTGAAGGTAATGAAATGTCAGTTCAATAAGTGGTAAAATACCCTTGATGCAGTTTAGTTGGTCTTTTGAGAATCATGGCTCCAAACTAATTTCAAACATTTTCCTAGAACTCCATAGCAATATTATTATTTCGTGTCTCGTACTTGCTCTTTTTTTATGTCTTCGTGTCTGGCTTGGAATTTATTGAAAAGGTTTACAATGGAAAGAATCCTATTCAGCACTGACACTAGTTTGTCTTTCTGTCACCTTTAGGCCAGCAGTCCCCAGGATCTTAGGATGTTTTACGAGAAAAACAAAAACCTCAGCCCCAAGTAAGAATCGGCAGCGAGTTGACCACATTATTCTTTTACGTTCATTCATATTTTAACAAAATTTGTGTTGGAAAGAGACGATACTGCCTATAGATTTAAGTGAATCTGATGCAAGTTTACATTATATGCCCATGTCAGCAGAGGGATTTTTGTGTTGTCAATTTGCAGCATTCCCAGAGAGACTTCCAGCCATTTGCGGCATCTGTTACGGGGCCTGCTGCAGCGCAATCACAAGGACCGCATGGACTTTGGTGAGTGGGAGTCTTGAGACAAAAAACTGCACGTCAGGAAGAAAGGTGACATAGCATCATGGAATTCTTATTTGTGCTTCCAGCAGTAGAGATGTGCCTGATAAAAGCTGTATGGATTTTTGATTAGTATGAAATTCAGTAACATATTCAATCAATGGTTTTCATTACTTGGCAGTTGTAGCAAAGGGCCCTTTCAATTCATGCGCAGCTAGTTTGCTGTCTTTTAGAAATTAGGTGAGAACAGGAAAACAGTAATTCTGGTGAGAAACAATTATTAAAGCTAAGAAATTGCAATATATGTATATCACTGCAACACACAATCGTGGAAAAAAGTAAGAGTGAGGTTCTCCAGGTGGCAATAACTTTGAGCAGGACATTTTGTCGAGTTTTTATCTGCTGAACTGTCTTGCTTGTCTACTTTCGCATGCGCCACCAAGAATCAGTTGGCTGGGACTCAAATATTATGTTGTCTTATGCATTTCAATGCAGGAGGGTTTAGCTGTGAGCTTCGGGCTTTGTTTGCCTTTGTTACACTTTTCCGTTACACTTTTTTTCTCTTGCTCTTATTTAAACAAGGCAGTTAATGATACTTTATTGATCGTTTGCAGGAAGCCGCTTTCTTATTGTAGAGCAGTCACATTGCAATAAAGGCACATCCGAGGTAAAATCATAAGAAATATTTAGTACAACGTTAATCCGATTACCTGCGTTTTTCTACAGATGAGTTTTTTTCTCATCCTTTCTTGGAAGCCACCAGCTCGTCCATCAAAAAGAGTAAGTTACAATTTTCTAGAATGTTGTGATAGTTAAATACTTACTTGCTGTATGAAAGCTTTTCACAAAAGCATACGTTTAAAAGGAAAACATTATTCATGTCGTTAAATGCACCTGTTTTCCTTCCAGCAACTCCAACAGTGACCATGACCTGCTTCCCAAGTTCTGCGTCTGCCAGCAGTTGCAGCAGCTCCTCCACCTCACACCTGGCCTCTCCACCGGTCTGTGTTTATCATATCTATAATGTATCCCCTTCCCCCCCAACTGTGTGTAAATGATTAACAAAGGTCTTTGGGGGATGAAGAGGCCACCCAGGTCCACATCGAATTAATCACCCCTCTCATTTGCACTTTTACTCTATTGTTATGTTGACTCACTCTATTGTTATTTTTCGTGCACTATTGACACTGCTTTCATGCAGCAATCTCTTGGTGATGCGCAACATTTGCGTGCCAAAGCGTTGGCCTCCCCCACCCAAGAGGCCACTGGGTTTCTCCTCAAGGATTCGTCGGGAGGAGGCGGCAGCAGTAAGAACTCCTCCTCCTGTGACACAGACGACTTTGTCATTGTGCCGGCTCACTTCAACAGTAAGCGAGAACAAGAGGCTTGTTTTTCTTTTTGGATGTCCCCTCTAGCAGATGAATTGTCCCAATAATAGATACAAGTATAATATAACAGATAATAAGCGTACAGTATGTGGTTATCTCCTGCAGCGGCTGATCTGACGAGTGAGAGTAAAGTGCTGCAGGACAGTCTAATGAACAGCGGGTAAGAAAAAGCTTATGACTTCTCATGATAGACATTGGATGTTTACAAAGAGTGGTTATCTCCTTCCCATAGTAAATAATTCTCTTCTCATCTCCTCTGCCAAGCTCTCTTCTGACTTCTGGTTTATGCGTCCAAGCCAAATCGCCACCACATTCGCCCTCCTATAGCGGCTCCCCCAGTCGTGTCAGGTAAAAAGCACACACCAGAATTGCATAAATATATGCATTATTATTACATTTGTTACTGCTAAATTTTGAGATGGATGTATCTGCTGCGTTGCGACTGAAACGCCCATCCATTTTCACTGAAGCAACCCCCTTTGCACCCAGCTGTTTTACTGGATTTTGACTGATTTTGCAGTGCCCACAGAATATTTCAGTCCAGTCCAGTCCAGTTCTATTGCTATAAAAGCATGGAACCTACCAAAAGAATGATTAGTCTCTTCCTTCATCATGAAAAAAAAGTACATTTCTATTTATTTCAGTTTTGCAGCAATTAGCATTAGACTATAGCTAAGTTTCGTCATTATTCACACATCTGTTCCACACAGCCTTTTTGCAACATGGCCCTGGTTGATCTCATACTCTGCTGCCACCTGCTGGCCGTTTTTGTAATAACTACCATTGCTTCATGCATTCTCTTCAGTTCAGAGGCTGCATCAAAGCCTTCTGTATGCTAGAGCATTAAAAAAAAAAAAAAAAACATAAATACGTCTTTGGGAGAATCGTAATATTTTAAACACAACGTATTTATAAATTTTTGGGAGCAATGAGTACATATGCGTTAAAAAATTTGTGGCGTTCAAGGAACTTTGAATTAACATACAAATTTTGACACCCCTACTTTTTTTTCTTCTTTTTTTTTTTCTTTTTTTTAATCTTTGACTGTTTCTGGCAGGCCCAGTGAGTCCTCAGGGAGTAACTATACCGGCCCCAGTGGAAACCACGGTCACTCCCTGCCAATCCCAGTTCCCACTCAGGTGCACAACTACCAGCGCTTGGAGCAGCATATTTATACTACCAAACAGGAAGGCTCGCCCCGGTGTGTGTCTACTAGCATGCATGCGTACTGTACAAACACAATATCTGGGTATTTCTATCCACAAGATTTCACTTAAATCGTGAACTTCCATCATTAGGCTGTCCACTCCGGTGCATCGTTGCAGCAGTGGAAGTCCGCTGGGCTTTGCGAGGACCGGCCCTTCTCCACCTTACGGAACAATGGCCACTACCAGGAGGCTCTCACTGGGAGGAGCAAGACCGTTTCAACTCTCTCCTCAAGGTGGCTGAGAGGCATTTAACTTTCTAAACGATACTCTTCCTTCACCTTATGTACTGTACTCCCTGGATGGATGATTATAGCATGATTTATTACCGTCCGAGAAGCACCTGATTGTCCATTTTAGAGTCTAACTGCAAATCAGTCTTACGCGCCTATTGGAATTCTTTTATATAGAGAAAAAGGTCCTATAAAATACCTAATGAGGGTAAAATATTCACAAGGCAATGTCATTAATATCAAAACTTGTTAATTTTAGAGAAAGAGAATCTTAATAATATTGTATGGTTGAAATGATGTTTTTCAAATAGCTCTTGGATTAGTTACTTGGAAAAAAATATTTTTTATAAACAGTAGGATTTATATGATCAGGATTTAAAAAACAAAACAAGACGCCAACTGTTCACCAATTCGATCAGAAGATGGCGTATTATATCTATTTGTAAAAATTATATATATATATATATATATATATATATATATATATATATATATATATATATATATATATATATATATTTTTTTTTTTTTTTTTAAGTGGCCCGGCCCAAAAATAATGAAATCGTACAAGTGATGTCATTTGAAATGCATGTAGAAATATTTTAATTTTTTTTTTAGATCTTCATAAAAATACTTATAAATATAAAATATAGTATGTAATGTCTTATTTCATGGAGCCCATCAATGACATCCTTGATCAATCTGGCAAATTAAGACATTTCAGCTGATCATTCATTTTCCATAAAATGCTAAATATTGTCTGATCACGCCAACAGATGGGTGTCTAATTAAAAGTCTTGTATTTTCTGTTTTTAATTATAAATTAATTGCATGTTGACTTTTAACCAGCACACTTTCACTTGTGGGTAGATCAGCTTGTATAATACTGGAAATAGGTTTTAGCATTTCAAGCATTCACTGCAGGCCAAGGTGTGAAGTTATATGTTGTGGTTGTGCAAGTTTTTCATATTTAAATATAATTATTTTAGACTCTTTGTTGAAATAAGCACAAGCAGTCTCCCGCTTACTTCTCGTTGTCCTGTGCCATGTGGCATGGACACGCTTTCCAGATGGGAATTGTAGATTTTGTCCTGAATGCTATTTCGTGGTGTTATATTGTCAAATGTCGTTCATAGAAATCCTCTAACCCCGTCTCACCCGTTGCAGCGGCTCAGCATGCTGAATCCCGGCCGACTACTCAGAAACACTCCCCAGTCTCCGCAGGATTGGGCACAAGGCTCCACAGCGCCCCCTGTCTGTTAGAGTGCACCACTGGCGGCGGCAGACAAAAGATCCGAAAGCAGCACTCGGACCCGGTGGTGGTCCCCAATGCAGGCTTGATGACGGTTCGCCCGCTGCACTCTTCCCCCCGGCTCAGTGAGCTCATGCAGAGAAACCCACTGCCCACCATCCTGGGCTCTCCCTCGAGGGTGAGTCATTTGTTGTTTGTGTTCTTTTGATGGTTTACACCGTATGCATAGTAACTGTAAACAAAAATCTCTCGTTCCTCCGTTGTTGCTTGTGTTTGCAGACAATGCCCCCTTTTGAATTCCCCAAACCCCCCAGCTCTCCAAACCTCGTCAACTTCCTGACACAGCAGGGCTTGGTCGTGGGCTCTCCCGGTAGCAGGGGCGTGCAAATGGAGCCCAGAGATACTGGACAGCCAGCGCCCACGCAGTGCCCTCAGCCTTCACACTGCATCCACAGGATGAATGATGATACCAGGGGATTTGGAAGGTGAGAGCTGGAATTGAAATCGGCGCCCTTAATTATTGAATCATGTTTTTGCTGCTGAGAGGAAAACAGTGCAATAATAGCCTTCATTTTTCATTCTTATACAGTTAGTCAACAATAAAAGGCGAGTGGCTCATATTGGATCAAATTTTAAGAAAAATGGAGCTCCAAACTTTCATTTTGATCTCATACACATGAGTTAAAACCTCAGCATAGTCATAGAGAGCAGAGTCATAGGAGGATAATAATAATAAAAAAGAAAGTAATTTGCTTTTTGTGGAGTTACTTCATGCATCTTCCAATATGAACACTCGCCCCAGCATGAATGGTTTGAAAAAGAGGAATATACAACAGTCATTTTGTGAAATAAGCAAATTGGCATGTATTCAAACGATGTATTTTACTTTATTTTGCTATTAATCATGTTAAAAGGGGAATTCAACCCCCAAATTTTCTTTACAATAATATCTATGTTGTGTGAATTAAGCAGCAAAATCCACCCGCTTTTATCCATCTCAGGTGGCAGCCATTTTGCCACTTGCTGTCAACTGAAAATGACATCACAGTTTCTGAGGGCTCAGTTAACGACCAAATTGCAAATATCAAATGACCACACTCAGAATACAGGTCAATTGTGATTGGTTGTTACCTGAGCAACTGTGACGTCGTTTTCAATCGCCAGTAAGTGGCAAAATGGCTGCCGCCTGAGAAGGATAAAAACAGGTGAATTTTTCTGCTTAATTCATATTCCACAAATGCAATATGGATCTGAAAACTGTGTTTAGACTAGCGGGGGATGCAAAAAAACATGAAAAAAATTTTGGAGTTGACTTCCACTTTGACTTTTTTTAGAAACTTGCCGATCAGCCCAATTCCGTAGTTTGCATAGCAGAGAGGTTTTACTTTAAAAGTCCTTGTGTGAATTTGCAAGATTATGCAAAAAAACTTTAACTGTATATGCTTAGTAGTCAAGTCTAAAAGCTTGCATATTGTGCTACAGATCTCAGAGTGCCGGCCTCCTGTCCGACATGTTGCTGATGGCAGCCTTTGGAACAGGTGGACCAGCGAATGACCGAGGTAGCACAGAGAACCTGGCATCTGAAAAAGCTATAGACATAGCAGGTATGCCTTCCACAACTCCTCTCTCAAATTTTTTTTTTTTGATTAAACTTCACATACTGGGGTCACTCCACCGCTTTAAAATGTTGTGCTTTAGTGCCCTCAGGTGGTGTCCTATGTCCTGGACCGGGCTCCTGCAGCCCAGCACAGGTGGTCTTCACCATCGGCTCCCCTCCCAGTGGTGGCACCCCGCCTCAGGCCTCCAGACAGAGGAAATACTCAGGTAACATCAACTCATAAATATGTCGATTGAACACGACACATGACTTCTCTCTGTGGCTTGTGGAAGTTATATGTAATTAAATGTACTGCACTGAACTGCAGCAACATTTTTGCATTCCTTATATTTGTGATTCTAATCTTTTTTTCTCGCACGCTAAGACAACCCCCTATTATTTGATACCTTTTTTTTTCATCTATATTTGTGTCTTCCTTCTGCAGGCTCCTTTGCATCAGTCAGCCCCGCAGGCTCCTTCACCAGCCGCTATCCCCAGACAGCCACCTACGGCGACGGCTTTGAGGCCTCTTCCAGCCCTCGTTACAATTTTTTTGATCCCATCACGGCCAACATGGGCGGTCGTATCACCTTCGAGGCCCCTGAGCTGCCCGAAGAGACCCTGATGGAGGTGAGATATAGGCTTACTTTGAGAAGTCACCAAAGTGGGAGGAAAAGTGAGTGACTGCTCATAGTACCTGTGTAGCTACAGATCAGTTTCAAAGAAAAAGCAAAGTGTAGAGAATAAAGGACTCAAGGGAGCACTGAATGATACATGTGAACTCGATGTTGTGACAGTCCACAAAAGTGCTTAAATGGCATCCCGTGTCCTCCTGTGAATGTGTGTCCCATTTCTGTGGGAGTGCAGCAGGAGCACACAGACACCGTGCAGAGTCTGCGCTTCACGCTGGATTTCGCTTGCTGTCTGATGGAGGTGGCCGGGGCCCGCGGCATCACACTGCCGGGGGTCCCGCTTGATGCCGCTCACCCTCACTTGTTGCAGCAGCAGAGCCTGGTGGCAGATCAGATAAGCTCACTGAGCCGAGAGTGGAGGTAAGGCCGCATCATCCACGCTGCTCGCCTCTTTTGTTGGAGGCAAAACTGTTGTTGTGGCTTATTTATAGTAATTGAAATTGAACCTTGCAGACAAAATGGGTGGGTAAGGATATGCAAATGAGAAGTCATGGTTTGCTGCTGGGGCATACACAAATGTATGCATGACTTAATGACAACGCTGGAGTACCAAACCATTATATATTTTTATTTATTAGGTTACAACTCTACTTAAAACAAAATTAAATAAAATTAATGTATTTTTTACGGAAGCATATAGCATTCACTTGGGGAAAAAAAAAATCCTGTTTTTCTGACAAATTTTTGGGGGATAGCTTTGTTTTTTGTATTTATTTTTTTTCCTGTTTTTCTGAATGTTTTTCCGGTTTTGTTGCATATTTTTTTGTCATTAAAAAAAAAATTCAGAAAAACATAGAACCAGCTTGATTTTTCAAGTGAATACAATATGAGTTTTTTTTTTTTTAATATAATTTATATATTTTTATAATTATTATAATCTTTTTTAATGTTTTTGGGATGTCTGCATTCAGTTTCATCCCATGAATGTAAAAAAAAAAGAAGAAAAAAAAAAGGACGCAAGTCACAGGACAGTGACAGTATATATAAAAATGAGTTTCACTTGACTTGATGTTTTCAGATCAATTACTGAAATAATATTCCAATTTATTAAGATATACTTGTATGAAAGCAGTGAACTCATCTCTGCTCTGGATTCTATTTATGATACAGCTATGTCAAGAATAAATTAATGGGGGGGCTAAACCTGAAAAATCTTTTTTTTTTTTTTTTTTTTTTTTTTAGTATTTGGCCAATATCCAATAGGAAGTCTATGGAAAAATGGCCAAATACTTTTTTTACCCCACTGTATATACTGAAAGAACATGAGTGAATGCGTGTTAAATTTTAATGGCCATATATTCAAACTTTTCTTTCTTTGTTATTGCCTCACCAGCCATGCAGAACAGCTGGTTCTGTACCTTAAGACTGCAGAACTCTTGTCTACTGCCATACAAACAGCCATGGAGCGAGTAAAACAAGGCAAACTTTACCCGTCGGCAACAGTCAAACAAGGTATGAGCCATTTCATTTGGGGAAAATCCTCCATTGTGATTATTGGCCCACATTAGTAAATCAAATTGTCGTCCATTTATAGTCGTGCGGAGGCTGAATGACTTGTACAAGTCCAGCGTGGCATCGTGCCGCTCTCTCAGCACGCGTCTGGAGCGCTTCTTTTCCAAAAAGCACCGACTAATGGACAAAATTACCTCCATCACGGCTGAGAGGCTGCTCTTTAGCCACACCGTGCAGATGGTAAGCCATAAAATGAGCCCTGTTTCTGCCAAATGTTGTCGTCGTTATTTCATTCATTTTCATTGTTGAAAGGTGTCAAAATAAGGAGTCCAGGTTTTGGCACGACAAACCCAATACCCCTTTTGCAATACCTAATCAGCCCTAATCGCTATTGATGCTTTTCCATTGGCAACAAAATTATACCACCGGATCAAGTCCAGGTGAGCATTGTGATATCATCGTAGGTTCAGTCTGCTGCTCTGGACGAGATGTTCCACCAGGGGGAGGCATCAGTCTATCGCTACCACAAAGCCCTCCTGTTGATGGAGGGCCTCTCGATGCTTCTGACTGAACAGGAAGACATTCTGAGCGTGGGCAAATGTAAGTCAAAATATCAATCTGAAAACGTCACCCAATCTCTTCATCCCTGCTCACGTTAGTCCCTCCTCTCTTCCCCGTGTGCAGGTAAAGAGTGCATTGAGCGGCGCCTCACAGCCTTGCAGTCGGGGCTCTGTATTTGAGAGCCCCCAAGTGATGTCACGTCAACGTCATCTCACCACCTCAAACATCACTTTCACAAAAAACCTGAACTTCGGACAACTTTCACTCAACACGGAAATGATATTGGTCGTGATGCACCTTGCCGCATTCTGACTCTTGCGAAAGACCGTGTGGCCAATGAAGATTTCCCCAGCCCCATTTCAGGCAACATGCAGGAGCAGTTATGGCCAAGTAGTCATATATATATACCCACACACATGACATACATCGTGAAGATCGATCAGTCTACTGCAGTGGAGAACTGAAAAAAAAAAAGCCTTCATGGTTGATCTTTATGGAGATACAGTAGATATGTTGAAGAAAGCTAGAATAATTGTCATCATATGTATGTTCACATTCTACCACTTCTTTGTGTGTTTGTTTCAAACTAGGTAGTAACTTGCTTGCTACAGTGTACATAGCATTGCTACAACTGGAGATGAATTTCTGCCAAGACGACTTCCAGTCTTTTTATAATACGTTTGATTTTAGCTCCACTCTAAGTAGTTTGGTTTGACACTTTATGAACTTGTTTTTCACAAGGAAGGCGTAAAAACTGGTGTAGACGATGTTGGGGTTTTTTTTTTCCCAACATTGCACCAAGTGGGTCCAAAAAGGCGGAAGAGGCAGTGTTAGCATCTCTGATGAGAATTGCGCTAACGATGCCCCGCTAACTGGAGGATGTTTGTCTCATGTGCAGTCCTTAATCACCCTTATTTCTTCTTTGCATCGTTGCATCTTATCAACAATCATCGTCGGCATTTAAGCACGTATAATCAAAATGCGAATGTATAGGACGGGAACGAAGCCGCGTCAACATCGGTCTGAATGTTGGGCTGCTCGGCGGCACACGTCTGAATGTTTTTGCACTGTTGAAGTACTGTACAGAGTGGAACATGCTACACATGTCAAATATTGTTTTGTTTGAATTTACCTTGACTGATGAGCTCATTTCTATTTCTACTGCCATACATGGAGTGCAGTCGCATCAGAGTTACTGTTTGTTTGGTGTGAGAGTGTTCATTAACGGAGGGGATGCAGTGAACGTTTTCTTTTAAGAAAATACGGAAAAAGCTTTACGGTGAGGAGGGTGTTAAAAAATATATATATTGTGTTTTGCTTTGGTGTAGGCAGTAGGCGGCGAGTCTGTCTTGATTTTGAAATGTGTTGATTTGGAGTGCTAGTGTTAAATATTTGATCTGAGTTATCGTTTTTATTATTATTATTATTACTATTATTATTGAGCTTGAGACATCACTGAATCCCAAACTGATTCATTTAATAATTTTCCTCAGTTGTGGCCCAGTGGAGATGGTCGATGTCTGTCTGTGTGTTGCCTGCATTTAAAGGTGTACAGTATTGTGTGCATGTTAGCATGTGTGGAGAGGCTTGTTTGAGATTTGACTGACATCTGTGGAAAGAAACAAAGATGAGAATAATTCATTATGACACAACCTCACATTTCCCTATGAAACTTAGCGATCCATTCAAAAGGGATTTCAATGGTTACGAAGGAATAGGGCCAGCAAAAAATATATATATTTATACTATTCTCGTAACTATAACTTATCTTAACATTAATACTATATTCTGAAAACTTAATGACTATTTTTTGTCCAGGTGGTTACCATGGTCCCTCCTAACTGTAGCAATCTGTTGTGAGGCCCACTACTACTTTCTTCAGTGTAGTTTCCGCCTCTTTTTTTTTTTTTTTAAGTTCAAAAAGCTAAAAATAGTTTACAAAGAGATCCAGTATAGTAGCGCTGTCAGTAGACCATAATTAAAGAGCTTGTTTCCCCCACTTTAAATATACTTAATTTGCTATGGGACCATTTGTCATATATATATATATTCTCACATTCTCAGCCGTGAGTATGTGTAAAGGTTGAGTTGTACTTTCCTATCAGCTCATCCTGGCTCTCGTCCTGCTCAGAAAGCGGTGAGCACCAGTGATGCATGTCACTTTTTTTAATTGTCCCCCTACAATCATTGCTACTGGCCATCCCAATTATTATTCTCACTTCACCGTGTGTGTGCATTGAGAGAACTTTAGGATAGGGTGGAGGGGGGTGTCACGTTTTGTTGTCTGCTGTAATGTCCTTGAGCAGGATGTTGACTCGCTGCCATTATCATGGCTGCTGTTTCAAAAGCATTCCCATGAACTAAAATGAAGTGTAACCATCGTGAAGGTTCGCACTCTCCCGCAATGAGTCAAGTTTTGTGCGTAATAACATGCCCGAATGTTGTCATTTTTTTATGTGCTTAGGATCACATCTAGGAATTGTAAATTAAGTTATTGTCGTCATTGTATTTATGGATCTGCGGGTGCGGAGGGAACATACCATACCATCTAATAATATTTGTTTTTCCGAAGAAAAGGCTTACTGCTGAACTCAGCAAGGCATTTTCATGTTGTCATGTATGGTAGACACTATTTCAATGTCCCTGTGTGTAATATAACCCTTATTGTTAGTTGCTACATGAATAAACTTTAAGGAATGGCCACGTGTTGTAATGATGTCTCTTTTTCCCCCAGCTATATAGAAATAATCAGCAGTAGCATTTTTGTAATACTGTATATTGTTTTATGAAAAACAAATGAAATATATATATATATATTTCCGCTAATTTAATTTATATGCACATGTGTGAGCAAGGCCCAGCGTGTCATTCAAATTAACTTGGTGGGGAACATAGGAATGCTTAAGTAGACATGTTTTGATTGAAGTAGACTTTAGTAATACAGACAGTTAATTTAATTAATTGAATGACCTTTTTAACTAATCCCAGGGACATGTTTTTTAAGAATCCAGACATTAAATCCCAGGTACGTTTTTAAATACTGTACAGTATTTATTTCCATGTAAAGGAAGGTCTGAAAATGTCTGGCGCAAACTGATGTAGTTTCAAAGTTTTTTCTGGGGGGGCTCATTAATTTTTGCAGTCTCATTTGTAGTGCGGTACAGGATCGTTTTTACACTTTTGCACCGCCTCCAACATTATATACCAATCCGAATGCTCTGGTAATACATTTCGCCTCCCTTGATTGGTACATGCATCTGTCATTCAGACTTCCGGACTGCTCCAAGTCACGTGTGTGGTTATGAGGCGTTTAAGTTCTCTCAAAAGTCAGAATTCCTGGCAAACCTTGGTATAAATAGATTGACTCTCAAAGTGTAGGGAGTAATAATATCATACATGATCTCCATCTGTTTAAATCAATTTCCAAAATTTCTGATTCAACAACGCAATTAATGGTATCTTTAATTATTAAGAATAATTCCGTGTTGGAAAACCTGACTAGAGTGTCACTTAATAATTCCTGTCAAATTTATCCCTACGGACGCGCTGCTGTCGTGTTTGTATGTATAAAATACCTTGCACTCTTACGAATTTTTTTTATTATGTCGTTAACAGCACGTCTGTTCTTTGTTGACGAGCCCAAGGCGAGTTCTCGTTAACCCGAGGGAACTGGAACGCAGCGTAAAAAGAGGCGGACTTAGTACTGTCGCCATAGTAACTGGCGTCCGACCACAGGGCAGTTGAATAAGTTGGAGTACGAACACTTTTTGCTGTTTATTGTTTTGTTGACGAACATGAATTGTAATTAAATTATTCTTGTGTTTGATACGAATGATGGCACGGAAACTGCCACTTTGACCAAGTTGTCGCTACTTGCTAACGACAAGGGCAAAACGAAGCTAAGCTAGTTGGATGAAGCACGGCTATGCCCAACAATAACCTCCCGCCGGTGCGCCACCTTCCACAGTGGAGCCGAGTCGGGCGTCTCGGAGTGCCGTGCTCGCCTCGACGTTTACCGGTGAACCGACTGCGGCCACTGCCTGTCCTCCCAGCGGGAGACCGAGAAGGGCCAAAGGCGATGACCGACACGAACCCTCGCGTCGCATCGCTGCAGAGGAACATCGAGTTTCTGCAAAACCAACATAAAGAAACTCTGCATAAACTTCACCAAGAAGTGGATCTCCTCAGAAGGGAGAATAAAGGTGAGCAAAACAGTAAAATGTACATTCTGCCACCTATGCTTTCTCAAATTTCATTGTGCATTATAATGACAATAAAAGATTTTCTATTGTGATAATATGATGGAAAGAAATACAATCTTGGTAACTTGGTCGCGCCGGAAGGTAAGTGATTTTCTCTGTTGGAGGTGGACATCAGATTGGTGTCACTTTACTCAATGGGTCTCTTGTTTCTTCGTAATGAACCTTGGTTGCCTCTTTTTTTAATTTTTTTTTTATTTCGATGTTTCAGAGTTGAAGTATAAGATGATTATGGAGGCTCCCAAGCCAATTAGGAAAGGTAAGATGAAGGTTCACTGACACAACAAATGCAAACATAATGACTGTTCATTTTACTAATTAATTTTCATGACAAAATATGGAAAATTTACTTTTTGTTTGAATACAAATTAAAATCAAACAACCAAATAAATCTTGTGTAATATGCCTATTTTTGAAAATGTGTTTTGTGAGTGCGCCATTTTTGTTTAACTCAACCTTATTTACATAATAACCACCCGCCCACTGTTTTTCTAGGTCTGAAACATAGTCAAGTGGGTGTTGGACCTGTCGTTCGTGGAAGAGAACCCACGCAGAACCAAATGCTAAGGTGAATATTTGCAGTTCATTTTCAGCAAACAAACATCTATATATTGAAACTTATTGTCCTTGTTTTTTTGTTTTTGTTTTTGTTTTTTTTAGGTAAAAATATGCCACAAAAGTCAGTTTTAAAATGTAACCAGTTAATAAAACGTTCATAATGGTGACAGTTTGACCTTGAACAAAATGATTCATTCATTCCAATGGAAACGTGTTTTAAAATGACTACAATGTCAACCTAAAAATGTTCTTTACAATATGTTATATGCAGCACCACTATTCTAAACAATGTGTTGAATTCAGATTAATATTGTGTTTGTGGAATATGAATAAAGCAGCAAAATGCACTCATCTCAGTGGACGGCCATTTTGCCATTTGCTGTCAGTGAAAATGGCATCGAGTTTGCTCAGGGCTCCGGTAACAACCAATCACAGCTCAGCTTCCCAATGTTACATGACCAATGTCAGAAAATAAGTGAGTCGTGATTGCTCGTTGGCTGAGCCCTGAGCAACTGTGGTGTCACACAAAATGGCCGCCCCCTGCCACCTTTAAACGAGCATACAACATAAATAAAATGTTTGGGTTGACTTTCATGAAATGCTATTTTTTTTCTCAGTAATCATGTGAACTAACGAATGTAATGTCTGACTCATTGGTCCGAAGCATGGGAGACTGCGTCGAGATTCACGAACCCAACAGACAAACTCGCAGGTCGGAGCAGTCCGGGGCGCTCACCACCTCACTGCAACCTCTACAAGTCCGCAACGGTCCGTCTCATCCACCGCGTGCGTCCACGCTGAAGGAATGTGAGCTCGTCATCCACCAACTATACAATACCAACAGTTTACAGTCTCAGGAAGTGAGTGTGACAGTTCCAAGCGTTTGCCATCTTTTGTCTCTCAATTCGCACCAACACGTTTGTTTCCTTATAGATTGTGCGCTACAAGGAGTTGCTGAGAGATATTGTGCTCAACAAGAGAATCACCCCAGAAAACTTTAATTTGACCAAAGCTTACCTTGTGGATGATATCTGGTAAAGTATCAGAGAACATTGATGTGTTATCCATCACGTAACAAATTCTGATTGGAGGTTTCCGTATTTCAGCAAATCCTCTGACAACGCTTTTCCTAAATTGGATCTCCAAAGTGGAAAAACGTATGTAATATTGTGTCTTGATCATTAACGCTATGTCTCGAATTCTAACTATTCTGCTTAACTTTTTGTACTTTTACCAGTGTTAACATT
This sequence comes from Festucalex cinctus, assembly GCF_051991245.1. Classification (NCBI taxonomy): domain Eukaryota; kingdom Metazoa; phylum Chordata; class Actinopteri; order Syngnathiformes; family Syngnathidae; genus Festucalex; species Festucalex cinctus. The sequence continues at coordinate 15,560,216 of NC_135425.1, forward strand.
TTTAGTCCTAATACAGATTACGTTCTGTTGTTGGATGTCAGTGGACTCAAAACATTCTCTTGTACCTTTCCCTATTCAAGGGTGAAAGAAAATCCATCCAGTGTGGTGTTTAAAAATATCCCTTAAAATGCATTTGTAGGCCATCAGGCACTATTTTAGTCAAATCGAATCCTGAAAAAGAACGAGCAACTGCTTTGGTCGTACATCTGACGCCAGTCCATATTTTAGTCAGGGATTAGATGGACATGTACGCATACATACGTGAAACATGCTATCAGTAAGTGTATAAAGTACAAAAAATAATAATAAATCCCCCCCGCTCCAGGTCCGGCGTGACCCTCCCAGCACTCACGCAGAGTCTCAGCTCTTCTGTGTCCGAGCGCCAGAGACGGACTCGTGCTGTGTACAGAGGCCGCGTCAAGGCGATGGTGCGGTGAGAAGATGCAGATTATCACCTCTCGGCACCAACCGCTTTCAGGACAGCCGCGGTCCTTTTTGTGTCCCTGAAGTTGCAAATGACTGAATACAATTTGGAATATGTTTCCAGGCTGATTCAGGGATTTATGGTTTTAAGTGTTGGGGATAAACCAAAGGATTGATATTATGGACAAAAAGGTCTCGGGATGTCAAGTAGTGAATACATTAGGGATTGGGCTGGCCAGATTAGTTCAAGTTTGATACTTTTCTGACAAGTTGCCTTTAGATGTGTTTTCTGTTTTCAACACAAGTACCATCAGAAATCAAACTATCGCAGAACTTGTAAAGTATGTTTTGTTTTTTTAAAGTAAAGTTGGCTTGTTTGACTTCCATAATGTCTTCTTATTTTAGCAGTCCACAAGCGTCAACACTGGGCAGGCAGTAACACAACACATAAATATACAAATATTAACATTATTTAATTTACACGGGGTAAACTCAGCATTACTTGACTGGTGGCAATTATTTTGCTGTCCTTTAGATTTCTAACAGGTTTTTTTTTTGGTTTTTTTAATAGGCAGATGTGGACACATCATCAATGTATGGTGCACCATGCTCTTAACTATCTGATTTTTATCCACATTTGTAAGAGTATAACCATTGTTTCCCCATGTATATCCAAATTGTGTACACAAAAAAAAAACACTATTGTGAAACTTGAATCATGCTGTGTAAATCCATTCAATGTATTTTTCATGCACTGCTCACTGACTGGAACTTGAGGACCTCAGATCTAATCCACCAATCGGATCACCCTAATAGTTTCCTTTTGACTTTATCATCCTCTCAGGCGCTCATTTGCACGTCATAGAAAGTATGAAACGAGATCCTGTGATGATAATTTACCACTCTCGTCAATTGGATAGCGATTTTGTCCTTTCCGCTTGCTTACATGCAAGTTTGATGAGAGGGGGAAATACCACAAACAGCTCACAGTGGTGAAGGTGTTGCCGCATCCTTATAGAGAAACCACCATATTAACTCTTGATAGTGATCACAATAAGTTTGACCTTGCCTTTTTCTTAGTCTGTTTTCAATTTTTTGTTTTCAATTTTCAATTTTGTTTGTCTGATTCCATATTTTCCTTGTTTCACTTACTTTGTAGCATGTAGCATTAGCCAGTCCATGCAGGTCTATTAACATGCATATAGTGTTGCACTGCTCTGTGGCAGCTGCAGCCACAAGGGAAATGACTGAAACCTCGAAACACCAGAATAAACAAGTTTGTATTTTTTTTCTTCCTTTTATCTCTTAAGTGGAACACCATTGGATGGCTTGTCATGCTAATTCACTCTTATCTAATTCTTTTCATTGCTATTGCTATTTATTGAGTATCCTTTAAGACACCCTGCCTTGCTAGTATTTAACAGCTTTATACCCAATGCCCACCAGCTTTTTGTTGAAAGTAAATAAAATTGTGTTAGCTATGATGTTTGAATGAATTCCCCAGCAATATGTAATGGAGCTAAACATTGCCTCAAATAGTATTGCTAATTTGAATGGGGGCTATTTGAGCTGCGAAATTATTAAGCCTCCAATATATGTCTGCAATCAAGATCATTGCAGGTGTTTTTCCACTGTGACAAGACACTCTAAAAGTGCCTAAAGCCAATGCACAAGCTGAAACGAAGATGCATTCGGGGCCGGGGTGTTTGCTTAGATAGAATGTTGTAATTGCACCGGATAACCACTGAAAGGGGGAAAAACAGTTTAACATTCTATGTATTTTACTATTCTCCATAACTGAGTACTGTACATAGTTCTTACATAAGTTTATAGCAATTCTCTATAGTCTATAGTGTATTTACAAACAAATCTCTGAATGTACTTTAGGTCAATTATCTTACAGTAGTTAAATGTTGGCTATTGATACGTATTATTTATTTAATTGACTTTTTTTGTAGTTGGAGTAACAAGTTTGAGAACCACAGTTTTAACGTCACTGCTGCGTCATGGCACTATGATTGACAGCTCACACCGGGGGTGAGGGGCCGGTTCAGCTTCGTCACCCGCCCACCCCTTCTCCTCTCCTTCCTTCCCTCCTTTCCTCCCTCTCTCCCCCCCTCCTACTACCACCTCCCCCTCCGGGCGTCAGTGACGTGCTGCACTTTTGAGAGCGGGACCTGCCCTCCCGTCGCCATTTTTTAGTCTCGTACTCGCACTCCTCGGCGGCCCTGTAGAGGCGACGAGCGAGAAGAAGAGCAAAGTACTGTACTGCGGAAATCTTGACTCCGAGACATATTGGCGACGCGCGCGCCACCGCTCCGGTGTCACGTGCCTGACATGCACGCGCACGAGCCGAGCCGCTGTTGTGAAATAATCTCGTGTGAAGAAGACGTGTGGCGGGCCGCCATTTTTCTCCTCCGCCGCCTCCAAAGTCCGCTCCGACTCGAGACGGGGGCTGGGAGTAGGCCTTTCCGCGACGCGTGTACCTTAGCGTGAAACCGAGGAGCTTCTGCTAAATCATTTTCCCCCTCCGACGGCGTTGAACCGACATGAGGGATTACCAGACCAACAACTGAGGCCACTTCTCCACCCCCCTCCTCCTCCTCTTCTTCTCAGAACAGACACTGACCGGAGGAGATAAATTACCAGACGAGAATCTTGGGTGTCTTCTCGGAAGGAGGAAGCAAAAGAGGAAGCTTCATTGATCATTTGTTGCTTTGGCGCGCTCCATGTTTATTTGTCGTAAGTTTTTTCCTATCTTGACCGCTTCCACCGAGCCTGCTTACCACAGCAACCGCAGCATGGTCCAAAGTTGGCACGGACCAGCCTGTTTGTGAGCACACAGGTAGTTTCCTTGTAGGTGCCTCTGAAGCTTGACAGCCTCTAAGGTGGAGGGGCAAACGACCTGCCCTGCAACCTCCAATTTGCAGTGATTAGTTGTCTCTATACAGATCCCAGGTTGTGGCATTCTCACCTGTAGACTGACTTTAACTTATTTTTAAACAGAGATGTCCACTGCTCGCTTTGACTCATCTGATCGTTCGGCCTGGTATTTTGGACCCGTGTCCCGCCAAGAGGCACAGAATAGACTACAAGGACAAAGACATGGCATGTTCCTGGTCCGAGACTCATCCACCTGCCCCGGGGACTATGTGCTGTCGGTTTCCGAGAACTCCAAAGTGTCTCACTATATCATCAACTCTTTGCCCAGCAAGAGATTTAAAATCGGAGACCAGGAGTTTGAGCACCTGGCCGCCCTCTTGGAGTTCTACAAAATCCACTACCTGGACACGACCACGCTGATAGAACCAGCTCCCAGGTAGGCGAATCGCAAAATACACGCTGCCATATAAGATTGCCTGCAGATCGACGTGATCTGGGTTGGCTATTTTTATCAGAAGTAACCTACTTTCAGTCAGACTGCAGACTGTTATGTCATGTAGGATCAAGACAGATCTGGAAATGGTGCACATGGCTGCACCACAACTACACATGTGCTCCATGAGTTACGAATTGTAATTTATTGTTTCTTGTTTGACCTGGATTGTTTCTTCACGAGATGTGCAGTTCTGATGTCTAAAGGAAACATATTTTTGTGGTCCAACTTTGATACTGTGCAGAGTGTGATCCTTTGGAATTGAACACAACAAACTATTTTTCATTTGTTTACATAAGAGTAAAAAAAACACACAAACTGTTCCAAGGCTTCATCTTATTCATACAATTTTCTAATTTTGTACAATGATAAAAGTTAAATTCAGGATTATCACTTGTTAAGCAGTTGCAAAAAAAACTTTCCTGTCTGTAAGGTAATAATAGGAAAAAGCCCAAAATGTTAATGATCGTCGTAGCGCAAAAGACAAGCAAAAATATGTAATTGTCGTCATGTGTGACATTAGGTTGATTAACGAGACTTGAGCGACTTGCAAAATCTCAGCATCAAATCGTTAACATGAGCATGTGGCTTGTGATGTTAATTGTTACTAAATCATCAAGCTCCCTGTAATGGGCTAAACACAATCAAACGTGGTACAAACCTTACCTTATAGTACTGCTTTTGGCTTTAAGTTCCTGTTTTCGTGCTATCGTCATTTTTAATTTCCTCTTTGGCTTATCACCACTGATAACATTGTGCCAAGCCTAACAGAACAATATGTAGACCCTCTTTGTTGTCTTCCAGTTTGTGTTGCATTTTGAGGGTCCAAAGAACCATGGACCAAAAATTGTATCACATTTCCTCAAGACACATTTTTAACTAATTATGTGGGAAAATGCAGATGTATTGGAGGCTGGGGGTGAATTTATGTCAGGGGTGTCCAGACATTTTCCTCCAAGGGCTACATACAGAAAAATCAAAGGATTCAAGAGCCACGTTGAAAATCATCGATAGTTAAGCAGTTGCATGTTGTTTCTTATGTTTGTTTTTTTTTGTTTTTTTTGTATTTATTATTATCTCTACTGGAACATTATCTACTTTATATAAGGAAAATAGTTTAAGGTTTTACCAGATTTTGCAGTGGTCTACACCCTGGAAGACATCATTTAGAAAAGCTCTATAAACTATATAAAACAAAATTATTAGCAACTAATGTCATTTTTAGTGTAAGTCGTGGGCCGCTTAAAAATTGACAATGGGCCACGAATGGCCCTGGGCCATAGTTTGGAACTTCGGATGCCACTGATTTCCATTTTTCAAGGTAAGGATTGGCGCTCGGTTGGCTAAAGTACCTAGCGATGTAAGAATATGTGGTTAGTTAACGCTGTGCTTACAATTACGTTTATATTTATAGCCTTTGTTTTTCATACAAACTTATTGTAATTGTGACTAGGGGTGTGAATTGCCTAGTACCTGACGATTCGATGCGTGTCACGATTCGATTCGATACCGATTAATCCCGATACGAATTTATAAGTCGATTGTTGCGATTTTTTTTCATTCAAATTTTGAAAATACTAATCAGTAAGCTTGTAGAGTGTAAGATTTATATGAAAATGTATTATTTATTTATCTGAAATTTCAGTCTTATAGAGGTTGTAATCTGTTTTATGTTTGAACAGCATTAAAATAAAATATTAAGGCTTAATGTTCCGTTCATATAACATTCTTCCATGCTCAAGGTGTGAATCCTAACCCGAAGTCAGACGTTTTGTTGAATATTTTTCCATTAAAAATGGAAGTTTAAAAATCGATTCACACACACAAAAAAAACAAAACAACAAAAAAAAAAAGGCAATGATGATAAGACGTTGAATCGGTAAGACTACCGAATGAACAATTCTGAGCTCTTAAAAAAAAAAAAAAAGAAAAAAAATCGATTTTTTTTTATTGAATCGATTCGAGAATCGCGCGATGTAGTATCGCGATATATCGCCGAATCGATTTATTTTTTTTAACACCCCTACTGTTTATATCATATACCACATGTGTCATTCATTCTTGGAATTATATCCCTGTCCTTTCTCATCATCTCAAAGGTACCCAAGCACAGTGAGCGGTCCGATCCAGCCCTTGGGCGGCCAAGAAGACAACCTGGAGTATGTTCGGACTCTGTACGACTTCACCGGCAGCGACGCCGAGGACCTTCCCTTCAAGAAAGGCGAGATTCTCATCATCCTCGAGAAGCCGGAGGAGCAGTGGTGGAGCGCCAAAAGCAAAGACGGCCGCGTGGGCATGATCCCGGTTCCCTACGTGGAGAAACTGGTACGACCCTCGCCACACCCGGGCCAGCCCGCCCTCGGATCTCGCAACTCCAACAGCTACGGCATCCCCGAGCCCTCGCATGCCCTCGTCCACGCCTACGCCCAGCCGCAAACTCCGTCGCCGCTGCCTCCGGGCACTCCTGGCGCTGTCAACACTCCGCTGCCGTCCGTGCAGAACGGACCTGTCATGGCTAAAGCGATTCAGAAGCGAGTGCCCTGCGCCTATGACAAGACGGCTCTTGCTTTAGAGGTAACAGAAGACACCGTTTCTGTATATTACAACATTGTGCTCTTGGAATTATTGACAACAGTAGCGTAATCGGAGGTATCAGAGGTAAAATAGAAGTAGGAATATGGACCACAATATCACAACTGACAACCATCAGTACAGTATTGGTGAAAGGGGAATGTTTTAACTGATTTGCTCCCAAAAACGTATAAACACGTTCTATTATAAGTATTGCCATGGTCCCAGAAATCTATTTGTTTGTTTTGTTTATGCTAGAGCATACAGAAGACTTTGATGCAGCTTCTGACCTGAAGTGGTTGCTTAAAGCAATGGTAGTTATTAAAAAAAAAAAAAAAAACTAACAAAAAAAAAAAACGGCCAGTCAGTGGCAGTAGAGTATAAGAGATCAACCAGGGCCACGTTGCAACAAGCTGTTTTCCCCAATGTTTTCAACAGATTTTTGAATAATGAGGAAACTTAGATATATTCTAATGCTCATCGCATCAAAACCGAAACAGATACAAATATGCTTTTTTTTCCTGATGAAAGAAGAGACTAATCTTTCTTTTGGTAGGTTCCATGTTTTGATAACAATAGAACACAATATTCTGTGGGCCTTGCGAAATCAGTCAAAATCCAGTAAAACGGTTGGGGGCAAATGGGGTTGCTTCAGTGAAAATGACTGGGAGTGATTGAGTTGATGATAATAGTAATAATAAAAAAAAAAAATACTTTAGAAAAAACTGCAGTGACCCAAATGAATTTTCTTGCCTGTAACAGCCCACTAAAAATGACAGTGATGAGTCAAAAGTCATAAATGGTTTCATTCCTAGTCATGATTGCTGACGCGTGAAAGGATTTGTAACTTGCAGATCAGCTTCCACTGCTGCCTACCTGTTGAAACATGTCATTTGATGCAAAATGTGCACATATCGAATGCATAGGGGCTCCGAGGTGCTTTACTTTACTCGCTGGCACAGACAATATGTCTACTCCTTTTACTGGCATCCATTTCAAGAGTAGTCCTATGTTGTAGAATATTGGATACAACACTGCATATAGCAAATGTGACAACTTAGATTGTAAGGACGGACGTACATCCCGGAACAGAGATGGTGTTTTTCATTCAAGTGTAATGATGTAATTGCAAGGTCAATTAACTGGCTGTGCGAATTGAAGGTAATAGCGAAAGATAACCGTGTGGAATTTGGTTGACGAAGCACTTTTTGGGAGAGTTTGCAGATTCAATTTGTGTGGCGTTCAGAGCCACAGTTGCAACTTAATAACTTAACTAATTACAAAGATAAACATGGCCCTGGGCGTTGTCATTTTGTGTGGGTTGGCTATCTACACAAGTGTGTGTTAAAAGATTTGATAACCTCTTTGTTCTCGTTTAAAGGGGATCTAAACCCAAGAATAGACATTTCTTGTAAGAATGCGTTGTATTTGCCACCACTATTGTCATCAGTTATTAATCAGCAACCCAAAAAGGTCGGTGAGAAAAACCTCAACTCCTCTCATTGATATTGCCCATTATTTGATTAATCGATAGAATAATTGATTCTAAAAGTAATCAATAGTGACAGCCCTCCTTTAAAAACATGTAATTGATTTTGAGTCCAAAATGAAACTTTACAGCAAATAGCTTATCATTTTAGATTGGAAACAAAAATCTACACAAGAATTAGCAGTTTTCCAAGTGTTAATTCAATGATTATCCTCACGTTATTTAGGCAATCAATATAATAAAGCTCTAACCATGCATTGTGGTTGACTGCCTGCTGGTTGAGAAACTGTTTGATTAAATGTAAATATGTGACGATCAGGTTCATTTAATTCATTCATTCATCATTCATTTCTTAACATTTTTTTTTTGTCTATGTAAGAGACAGTGCAATTTTAGTTTTTCGCATTCTTGTCATTTCCTTCCTTCCCTTCATTGGCTTATTGTTTCGTTGTCTGATGTCCATTTAAGCCAAAAGCACAAATGGCGTACCTTCACATGCGCTTCTGTGTGGCTTTTCCTTCACTCTAATCCTGATCAAGACCATATGGTGCAATCAGAATGGGGTTGCGTTCGTGTCACGAACCCATCCAAACAGGAGCCCGCCGTCTGCTAAAACCACTTCTGTTTTCAAAATGTAGTAAGTCTGTTTTTATTGCTTTGAACTCACACTGTTGACTACTTACAGGATTTTTTTCTTTATTGTGGAAATGCTTCAGCATTCCCACGTGTTATTGTGATTTCTTTTTTTTCTTTTTTTTATTCTCCACATTTTTTTGCTGTATAACAACTCCCACATAATACTTCCAATTAACATTGTCTAAATTTCAACTCGCTTCAAAAATTCATGCCTCCCACGGTATATATATTGTCTGATTCCACATTACTTACAGTATTTGCACAATTTAACATTCAATATCAACTTCACCCCATTCATTTTCAATGGGACAGACATTGATCTTTTTCTAAGTATCACTTCCCACACCCACTTCCATACATATAATATAACATCATCATTACCAGGTGTCTGATACTGCTCGGTGGCACAGTTGGTAAAGCGCTTTGTCCAGTAACCAGGAGGTTAAAATTTCATAATTTATCTCTCAATTTACTTCATAAGCATTCAAATCTTAGCATTCAGCTTTCAGCATTCCCATGCAATTTCTCCAGAAGTCTAGTTATTATTATTATTATTATTATTGTTAGTATTATTATTATTATTATTATTATTGTCATTATTATTGGAGGAATTTTGTTTTATTTTTGGACCGTATGGATTCTTGTTGCGTTTAATTTTTGACATTGGCTGAAGTAGTAGAAAGCAAGCTGCTTTTTTTTATTTTTTATTTTTATTCTAGTCTACTGGAAGATGCATTGATTTGAATGTAATCATCCATTTGGCTACGTAACTTAAGACTGCTTGTTTCCCTCCTCAGGTGGGCGACTTAGTCAAAGTGACGCGGATGAACATCAGCGGTCAGTGGGAAGGAGAGGTGAACGGACGTCGGGGTCTCTTCCCATTCACCCACGTGAAAATCCTAGACCCCCAGAACCCGGACGAGAGTGACTGACTGACTGATTGACCTCCTTGCCTGGACTGAGCTGTACGTGAGTCCGCCCCCGTCCCCCGTCTACCACCTGTGTCACCGTGTGCTTTTTCTGCTTGGGGCATGAAAAGATCCTCCGTACCCACCAATCCCCTCGCTGTTTCTCTCTTCTTGCCACTGCTGTTGCCGACTGCTGCAAGGCTTTGACTGTTTACATCCATCCAAACTAAAAGCGGACTCCCCTGACTAGCAGTGTTGGTACACCAGGTTCCATTTCATTTCCACATCTCTAATGTATATTTAGCACATGACATGTTTTGAGAGTGTGTGTGTGTGTGTGTGTGTGTGTGTATGTTGTGATTATTTGTACAGTGTGGGGAGGGGGTCAATGATGCAATGTGATATTTTCTCTGCGCATTTGAATCTTAAGCACACACATGACTGCCTAAGTTGATGTGTAACCCCCAATTTCCTTGTCAATTAGTGCCACCTGGGTGACAATTTGTCTAATTTGGACAGGATGTATGTAGGCGGGGTGTCTTCGCATGTCTCCGAACGCAAGTTGTGCGTCGAAATGTGCTGCAAGCTAATGGCGCCGAGTTTTGTGACTGAGTGTCCAACTATAGCAGTGGGGGAAAAAAACTAGTAAAAATTTTCACATAGAAATTCTAAGTAAATTTTGCCAAGAGATTTGAGTACATTTTAGCATTATTATTTTTTTTTAAGCTACTCAAGCGTTGAAGAACAAATCCACAACCTTCAAGTTGCAAGACAGACGCTTACTCTACCACTTGAGCCATGTTGCTCCTGCTGTGTATTAGAATATTGATGGAGTCAGGCGGAATCCTTGTTCTGTACCAAGACCCGGTTTTTCTCATTTTGGACACACACGAAATGCAGTACATTGGCAAACAAAAACAGTGGCATGGTTCATGTGGTAGAGTGGCTGTCTGCCAAGCTGAAGGTCATGAGTTCGTTTCTCAACACTTGAGTAACTTTTATTTATAAAATAATAATAATAAACTGGTAAAATATACTCAAAATACAACTTAAAATTTCTTTAGAATTTCTGAGTGAAAAAACTTTCTAGTTTTAAGTAATTATTATTTTTTTTAATATATATATAAACGGTGAAGCATGTGTGACATGTGGAAGTGCAGGTGAGAAACATCCCCCAAGTCTGTAAGCCAATGAGAGCCCATACATGCCTTGTTTCTGAGAAAGAATGATAGTGCATGTTTTGTTTTTATTTTTTATGATGATGTTACTTAGTTCAAATTTTAACCACCTTTTATTCTTGGGCCTGTGCAGCGGTTGATCTTTATGCAAGCTGCTTCATGTCAATTGTGGAAATGTTGATTCTGTTTGAACTGTAGGAGCCCCGCCCACACGCACACCTGACATATCTGCTGTAAAAACAAATAATAATAATGATGACCTGCCTCTTTGTCAGATACTATTTTTGTTCAAATTGTTTTATTTGGTCAGATGAGTTGCTGTGACTGATGTGAGTGATGCCGTTGAACAAAAAGGGAAACCGGCCTCTCGGCCAATGAGACGCTTGTGGCCACATGCTGCTTTGTCGTTCATTTCTTCATTGTAATTTTTACTTTGACTGCCTCCTGGTCTTCACACTTGATCCAATCTACTAATTAAGCAATACACCCCGATTGTCCTTGAGGTGGACTTCTCGTGCTTCTGAGTTGTTGTTTTTTTAATGGCATTAACAGTATTACTGTGTCCCCCAAACTCCTAGGAAAAGCCTGTCTTTTACTTAAGGATTAAGAATTGTGCCTTTTATTTTCTTATACCATTGACGCGTGTTAATATTTACCATGGTTAACACCTGTGCTGGTATTGACCCTTTATGTACAGAACAAGTAAATAAAATTTACATCTACTACTTGAAGCTTTCTGTGTGTTCTTCTCAAGCACTAATAATGACAGTTCCACTTTTTTTTTCTTCTTTTTTTGGTGGCTGCGCCCAGGAGAAAGGAAGCAATTAATGAATTTTAATGAAGTGCTAATAAAAGAAAGTCAGCTGACCCAGACGGCAGATGGGGAAACTTTTCAAGGGCAGCGTCACGGTCGCATGTTTGCTGTTTTCTTCAACACCTCTAAACAGGAGTGGCGCTCAGCCCTTTAGGGGAAGCAACGACCCAACAGTTTTAACACTAGCTTTTAACTCATGTTTGATTGTAGGATGCAAATTTTATGTTTTAATTGGGGCCCATGCCCCACAATATTTTGCTGGGAAAACTAATTCCATAATATTTGGGTGAAACACATTTTTCAAGTAATTTTAATAGATTTATAATCTATAGTTTTGAAAAATAATTTATATATAATATTAATTAAAACTAATACTGTTGATTTTTACTTCAGTGCTTTGAGATTCACCCCCAAAGAAAGGCAACAGATAATGCTCTAATGTGCCATCAAATCGATGTAGTGGTGTTCAGTGATTGGTTGCTGCTGCAGTCATGTGACCCACTTAGATTCAAGCAGGTCTGACCTCTCCTCGGGGCACTTTGCATGTGAGTAAATGAAAGTACAGGCAGTCGATCAGAGCCTTTATACAGTCCATTAGCAACACACCACTTTCCCATCCCTCTTATTAGTTATGTACGTCATCAAATTTCATGTTTTATTATCAGAACACGGTAGCTAGCTAGCTAGCATGTTTTCAGTGCACGCGATTCTAGCTATTGGGAGAAAGTGTCGTATGCTAGCTAGCCAATTGCCCGGGCTGTCATCAAAGTACTTTCGGTAAAACCTCTTGATGGAGTCACATGTCACTTGACTTTCTTCTCCCCAACGGTTTCTAAATGTCCCAGATACGTGAGTTGTAAAATATTTACAGCCCAGACGCTTGTGCCTTCTGCTGCGGGAGAAACTGTGCCAGTACGTGTGTTGGTTATTCCGCGCTCGCTCTGTCTGACACTTCTCCGTCTTCCAGAAGCTGCTGGAATGTGTCGGTTGCTCGGATTTGAAAGACGGCTCATCAAAATGCGCGTCGTGTTCTTGTGACATTTAGCAACATGTCGCTACAGCAGCATGTCGGCTAACAACTGTTTCATTTTGTGTTTAGGTTACAACAGTGTTTGGCATATCAAAAAGGAGCAAAAACGCTACCTAATCAAAATGGATACAATTATTATATATTATACTTTGCGTTGTTACTTTGTTCGTCGGGGCTGAGTAAATTGCAAATAGTGAAAATCCATGATACTAATTGAAAAGGGTTTTTATTTGTTGATAGATAACACGAAATGGTGGGAAAGGACTACTTTTAAATTAAAATCTTCCACTCGGTTCCTTGTCACCAAGATGTCCCCCAAAGCCAACCAGAAAATGTCAAAAAAACCAAAAATTAAATCTAGACATAAACAGATTTGCGAATATTCTTGCAAGCTCAATCTCACTCACCATTGTGATGTTATGATAAACCAAAGCAAGAAAAAGTCTTAAATTGTCAAGAATTAATTCCATAACTTCATTATTTTTTTTGCCAATTAATACCTTTAAAAAAATGTCACATCACAGATGCTCAGACTCAGGTAACAACCAATCATGGCTCACCTGCTTTCTGGGTATGGTCATGTGACATTAGCAAACTGAGCCATGATTGATCATCTTTCATCGACAGCATGTTGCAAATGTGTGTTTTTTTTAAGGTATTAATTGAACAGCTGATAAACAACAAATTGCAAAGACTTCATAATGCAAATATTCCAGATCTCAACAAGCAGGAAAGGGAAAATTTCCAGGAAAGGGCAAATTTCCAATGAATGATGATGCAAAGTCCAGAAATGCACTACACACCTGGTAAGTGATTCAACACTACACATTTCTACACGTCCATACATGTGAACTGTCTGCTGATCGTAGGAACATTAGTTCATGGCGAGGCTTCACCATCCAGAGTAGGAGAAGAGCGGGTACTGGCTCCAGTCGGCCACGTTGCTATGGTGGTGGTAGGCGGGATGATGGTAGCCATGTTGTTGGGCACCTTGTTCTGATGTGGTGATGGGGTGGGCTGCATCCAAAACTCTGGAATATTCCGCAGCCCTGTTTAACATTTTGATACAATGTCAGGTCCTGTTTGCATTTGATGTCATTCTATTGGTAGTTCCATAACATTCCATTCCATCCTACCTAAAATCAGACCTGTACGGCTGATAGGCCACCGATGCAGGCACCATCTGCTCCTCACAGCTGAATTCGTACTCGTGCAGCTCCAGCGGCTCAGGCTGTAGACTCTCTGAGGCGTCTTGACTCCAGCTGGGAGGTGGACCCCCCTTCACTGACTCGGCTCCCTCACCCTGATTCCTCCCTGCCTCCTCCGACTGAGTGGGAGAGGGCGCCCTCTGAAGGCCTGTGAGGGAATTGCAGTTAAAAAAAACAAAAAACAAAAAACATTTATTCTTCAGGGTGACACAGGATGTTATGGAACTTACCTGAAGGACTTTTGCAAAGCTTTTTGCTTTCTGGTGAAGGTCTTCTATTTGAACGACACCTACCAACAACAGTGACACATTTATTATCTTAAATATCAGTGGGAGTTTAGAGCCTTGACAACAAAGAGACATTTTTGGCCATGTGTCAAGCGTATACACAATGTAGCGTTACTAGTCCGTGCCTGGAAATGACAAGGTTGGAATTCATTTGAATGCACCACATTTATGTTTTTAGAATAATACGAAACAAGTACATTAACTTCATTGTTCTTTCTGTTCTGCTGAATATTTCCCAAAGTCCTATGACAACGCCACTATGTACTTCACATATGGAAAAGCTGCAGGTACCTTTTGCCTTGTGTATGAGTGCCTCCCTCTCGGAATCCTTTGGCAAAAGGGTTGTGGTCAATCTTCAACTTGGTGATCTTGAAGTAAGGAAAATATTATTAAAGTGCCAATTCTTATTCACTATAGTGAACCCATAACCTTGCTCTCGCAAGATGAATTCTCGCGGTATTTGTGAGTTCACAAACTCCGGAGAATACATCTTGTACCGCTCCCGCTGATAGCCGCCGTTCGGTTCGGACCAATCACAGAGCGGCATTGTTTTTTTGTTTTTTTTGGGGGTTTTTTACTGCCAGATTGCCAGATTGTCTCGGGTCGCCTGCAGATGACGTCACGCTACAGGATTGTCTGGAAATTGTCCGTTTACAATTGTTCAAAATAACAAAATTTACTTGAAGAGTGAAGAAAAATAAATAAATAGATTGAAACGCCTTTGAGCTTGCCCGTGACGTCAGTACAGGTAACAGGTAACAGCTAACGAAGTTAGCTTCAGTTTGGTTTCTTTTTTAGCTGGTCACAAATCAATCACAATAACAAAAAACAAAAAAAAACAAAAACAAAACTGTCTTAATGATACTAGAAACACATTAACAATCTAAACTGACGATATTTGTCACAACTGAGAAATTATTTTGTGTATTTATTTATCATTTAGTCAATCTTATTATTTATTCAATATATTTTGTGTTTATAATCTTAGATTTATTTAAGTTTTTACGATTTCAGTCCGTACATTTTGTTATTTAAATTACATCTTTAATATTTTCTTTACAGTGTTTGACGTCAACTGGATAATTTCCAGCCCATCTTGTAGCGGGATGTGTTCGGTTAGGCGACCCCGATACGATCTGGCAGCCCGATCACATCTAGTATCGACACCGGAGCTAACAAACAAACCCAACGTGGACGAATTGACGCTACAATTAATTCTGTTCCCACAGAATTACTCACCGTTTCCTTGTTGAATGTTGAACAGCGAGAGTCGCTTTGTGCATTTCTAGCTGATAAGATGTTCGGGCTTTTCGACAGGAACGAACATGAAATTTTCACCCGTGGCCGTGATTGGTTCAAACAAACGTGTAGAATGTCACATCGTCCAATCAGCTCGAATTATTGTACAGAATGTCCCGCCTTTTCCCAACGAAATTACTGTGCAGAGGTGTTGCCTGGTTAGTGAACCCATGTCTTATGGGATGTGTACAGGTTTTTTGGGGTTTTTTATTTTTATTTTATTGATTTCAAAGTATGGTTTAAAAGTAAGGATAGGGTTTCATAATAGGGTTACGGAATGGATTAAAAATAAAGTTTTGTTTTGAAAGTAACATTATTTCCCCGCCCCTGTTACCTTTGGGTTCTGGTAGGCGGTGACTGCAGTGAAGCTCATCTCTGGGAAGGAGAAGGACTGGAAGGGGCCCCAGCGGACCGAGTATGGACTGTCCGCCTGGATGACGTGAAATCTCGGGTAATAGCGATGCATGGAGTGCAGGATGATCTGAAAGGAGGACGCACACAGAAAGTCGTTTTGTGTGCAAAGCGGACATAAAAGGAGGGCGGGTGACGTCTCACGTGTCCGTGCTGGTCCAAAGTGTTGTTGGTGAGCTTCATCTTGAGAAAGGACAGCGACTGCTTCATCCAATGACTTCCTGGCGCGGGGGAGTCCGGGTGCATGTAGGACCTGCACGGAGGTTGAGGTTCTGCCTTCCCCGCCACCTCCCATTCGTCCTTCTTCCACTGCACACAAAAGTAGGTGATGTTTTTGTGCTTAGGCCAAAATCATGTTTAGCATTGAAATTTGGCTTGGTCCAGTAATGTTGAAGTCAGGTTAGGCACTTTATTTGGTCAGGCCTGAAGTTTTTTTTGTTTTGTTTGTTTTTTAATCCACACACATGTAAATGGTGTACGGAAGCGTGTTGCATTTACTTGGTGAAAAAAAAAATCCTGTTTTTATGACAAAATTTTTGGGGACTTACTTTTTTTTTTTAGTGATTTTTAAAAAAATGTTCTGTTTTTCTGAATATTTTTTTTCTGTGTTACTGAATATTTTTTTTTGTCATAAAAAAAAATTATTCCAAAAAACAGCGGGAAAAAAATTACTCCAAAAAACAGGGGGAAAAACATTATTCAAAAAAACAGGAAAAAAAAAAAATTATTCCAAAAAACAGAAAAGGCTGGAGGCGGGGTTCGTTTTTTTTTTCTTTGTTCAAAAAAATAGTGACCACCCCGGCACAACCCCCCCCCCCACCCCGCATTAGACTAACTGCCTCTGAGCTGTATATATTTCATCTGTACGTATACCGTATAGTTTTTACTGTAGTCTGCTCGTGACGTGGGAGTAACAAGATGGCCACCCTGTGACTTCAACGGCTTGCACTGGCATGTAACGGCTATCCAGTCATATATACAGATCAGTGGTCTGCAACAAGTCATTTGGAGTTCAGAGGTCCCAAAAAAATTACTACGAAAAACAGAAGTTGGTGCTCTGTTTTTTTGGAATTATTTTTTTCCCCCTGTTTTTCGCAGTAATTATTTTTTTTTTCTGTTTTTCGGAATTTTTTTTTATGGCAGAAAAAAAATATTCAGAAAAACAGAAGAAAAATACTCAAAAAAAACAAAGCCCCCCCCCCAAAAAAAAATAGTCAGAAAAACAGTTTTGTTTTTTTCAAGCGAATGCAATACGCTTCTGTAAAAATGGCACATTAAGCCACTTTTTCTTTTCTTTTTTTTTTCTTTTTTTTTTTTTCTTTAGGAATTTAGTGAGCAATTATTTAAGCCATACAAATTTTGCCTGGCAACAAGAACCAGTGATATAGAAAAGTTAACCTTTGGCAACAATTCGCCACATTCTCGATTTGTTTGTCAAGCATACGAGCGACCAAATGGCAATGCGAGCCATTTGATGAGCCATTGGATGTATTCTGAATGGAATGCTAATTAATTGGGCCTCCAGCTGGGAGTGCACAAACAGGAAGCGGTGAAAGGCTTTGAAATGCAGCCTGACGTCTGGATGCAGACTGCAAGACTTCGCCTGATTTTATTTTATTTTGTGTGTCCTTCTACCTTGTATTTGAAGCTGTCGACAGGAATCATGTCCATCAAGACGACGTATATGGCAAACGGCTGCAGGCCCGTCACACTCACGCTGCAATGGGGAAACATCCTCCTGAAAGGAACGCTTCCAGTCACTTTTCTGTGAGTAAAATAGAAATGGAAAAAAAAAATCATTTACCTGCCGTGTTTTGTGATAATCATCTCTGTTCCGACGCTCTGAAAGGCCTTCCAGAGGTGAGCATTCTCCAAAGTCATCCTGATGCTATCCTGCAGGAAGGAGTCACCGGCGGGGGGCAATCTCGGATTCGATTTGGAGTCTGAATCGAATGAGCCACAAGTCAGTATGCATTTCTAATATCGAGAATTTAAAAAAGAATCACAGCTGAAGTGACAAGGCCGCAACCTAACCTCCATTTTGTAGTTTTGTTTTGTTTTGTTTTTTATGTTAAAGCATCAGACCTCCTCTCTTAATTAATTGTAGATATAATAATATAATTATTGACTAACAAGCTGAATCTTACCATATATGTGTTGCATGCTTCCTCCTGCGCTTCCCAACAGGCAGTTTGGAGGGAAAGTGCTGCTTAAGACGATCTGATTCTGATCTCTCTTGACCCTTGAACTTGATTGGCCATCACAAAGAGGGCGGGACTTCAAGAATGGTGGAGCCAGTTTTTATTACCTCATTTGTTTAGATTCAACACTGGAGGTTTACATGTTAATATTTGCGTGGGTTCTCAATCAGTAAGCGATAGTAACAGTGAGGGGCGGAGTTAAATTGAAAGATTACAATGTCGCCATCATAAAACCTTTATCTATTCATTTAAACATTATTTATTAAGGACAGACTTATGGTGAAGATGGTGCCTCTCATGTGTCTCACTTTTAATGAAAGGTAAAATGGGGTTAAAAAAGGTCGACAGCAGGGGTTCTCCACTTTTTACACCAAAGTACTACCTCAAAAGGTTTGATTCCTTAAGCAGTTTGATCATTCGCACTGTGATTAAATATAGGGGACAAAAAAAATGAACTAAAATAATTATTCCGTTTATCACACGAAAATAAATCAAATGTGTACCTTCATAAATGTGTGTAAAAAAAAAAAATGCTCCTAAATATTAAATACAATTGTATTGAACTTAAAGGGATACTTTACTTATTTAGCTATTTTTGGTAGTCAGACATTAATATTTTCCCAATAATAAATTTGATATTTTCATTATTTTTCACGTACAATTAGTACCTTTAAAAACTCATTTTGCATCTCGCTGTCGACTGAAAATGACATCACAAGGGCTCAGGTAACCAATCACAGCTCACCTGTTTTCTAGGTTTGGTCATGTGACATTCGCAAGCTGAGCTGTGATTGGTTACCTGAGCCCTTGTGATGTCATTTTCAGTCGACAGCAAGTTGCAAAATGTGTTTTTAAAGGTACTAATTGTACGTGAAAAAATAATAAAAGTATCTAATTAATTATAGACAAAATATTCACTTTTTATTGTTATAATGGGCTAAATAAGTGAAGTATCCTTTTAATTGTAATTGTACTTGAGCGTTGCTTCTTCTGCATACCACTAGAGGGAACCCTTGTACCAAATTTCGAGAATCACTATCGTCTATATAACATAAAAAGTGTCTCTGACTAGCGAAAAGCCGACAATAATTGGATAAACGTATCAAAAGAAATCTTGTAATGTAATATAATGAAGCAAAAGTACTCCACTACTGTGCTTTAGTAAAATGTAAAAGTAGGTTATCTGTAGGCTACATTGTAATAATAAATAATACATCAGATTTATAGAGCACTTTATGTTGATATTTCACATTTCAAGCATCTTTTACTCATCTACATTAAAAATAAAACATATTGGTAAAGTTATTTGAACACATTGGTAAAGACATTCAAGCATATTGGTAAAATGTAAAAACATGCTAAATGCTAAAAACATAGTCCCCCCCCCCCCCCCCCCCCCACATTGCCATTGTGCGTGTGAAAGTCTATACCACGTGTTTTACCAACACATTGGAACGACTTTTGAACATCCTGGAAAATCGTTCGTCTCGATCAAGACGTTCGAACGACATAGCCCAGTCAAAACTATTTACTCCACATTATCAGTTCTGCGCTTCCTTATGTATTAAATGTTGGACTGGTTACAGTATGGAGAAGCTATTAACCGTCTCAAATACAGTCAAGGACAGAACATCTTGCCTGGCAGCAATTTTGCAACGCTGCTCCAATGTCAATTGGCGAGCCCCGGCCAAGAGAATAAAGTGTTTACAAAAAGCGCAAAGCCTAAGCTGTCAAATGCTGACGGCCTCACGTCTATCCGAATGATACCTGGAATGAAATGCGGTGTGAAGTGCTGCCGGTGAATTATGTGGATGGCAATAAAAGCTATGATCAGCGCGTTAAACACTCACACTATTATTGTAATGTGAACGTCTCACTACGAGAAGCCAAGTTGAAGGGCAGAATTTCAAAGTGTTTGGTAGATAGGCGATACAATCAAGGGGGGGCGGGCTCTGGTGGGGTGGGGGTCTGGTGCAGACAAACGGGTCCCTTCCTGACTGCTTGACTTGCGTATTGAGAAGCAGTTTTGAGATTAAAGAGGTGATTGGAGAGGCCCTCACAATGCCGCGAATTCCGCGAGACCATTTGGTCCTGCAGCCAGCCCATAAACTCCCCCATCGTGGAACCCTAAAAACGTCCTCATTGAAATATTTTGTTTCTAACATGCTTCATTATCTTTTTATTTTTTTTTATTTTTTATTCCACAGTTGATTGAAAACGTTCAATATCATGTGTCTTGGAGAAGGACTTCCCACAGACATGTCGAAACATGGCTCCACTGCTTGAGCCGACCTGACACTTGAAGGTGGAATCCAGAATGTTGGCGCCCGAGGCGACCTGAAGAGCGGCTCGTGTAAAAGCTAATGATCACATACTGCTCTGATACTCGAGCTTCTGCCCCAGCAACATTTCGCAACTGCTGAAGTCAGTGCCTTTTCATTGTCCAAAAATGGCGTCGCTATGTGAGGTAGGCAAAATTACACAAGTTGGGCAAAAGTATTGGGTCACTTGTGACTGAGGATCTTTGGTGGCAACCAATTATCATTACATAAGCAGAATTATGGAATATTTTACTCTTCTGGGAAGAATTTGTGTTTACAGTATGTAATAGTTTGGGTTGCCTCTGTGAATTTTTTTCTCCCTTCTGCCTTACTATACATGGTCGTTTTTTGTTTGTGTTTTTTTTTTTTTTTTAATAAAATGCCTTACTATACATGGTCGTGTTTTGTGTGTGTGTGTGTTTTTTTTTTTTGTGTGATTTTTTTTTTTAAATAAAACGCCTTACTATATATGGTCGTTTTTTTTGTGTGTGTTTTTTGTTTTAAATAAAACGCCTTACTATACATGACCTTTTTTTGTGTGTGTGTTTTGTTTTTTTTTTTAAATAAAACGCCTTACTGTACATGGTCGTTTTTGTTTTTTTTTTACAAAAATAAAACGCCTTACTATACATGGCCTTTTTTTTTGTGTGTGTATTTTTATTTTATTTATTTTTTAAATAAAATGTCTTACTATACATGGTCGTTTTTTGTGTGTTTTTTATTTTTTTTTAATAAAACGCCTTACTATACATGGTCGTTTTTGTGTGTGTTTATTTTATTTTTATTTTTTTAATAAAACGCCTTACTATACATGGTCGTTTTTTTTTGTTTTTTTTAAATAAAACGCCTTACTATACATGGTTGTTATTAAAAAAAATAAAATGCCTCACTATACATGGTCGTTTTTTGTGTGTGGTTTTTTTTTTTTTTTTTTTAAATAAAACGCCTTACTATACATGGTCGTTATTTAAAAAAATAAAATAAAACGCCTTACTATATATATTTTTTTTTTTTTTTTTTTTTTTTTTTTTTTTTTTTAAATAAAACGCCTTACTATACATGGTCGTTTTTTGTGTGTGTTTTTTTTTTTTTTTTTATAAAACGCCTTACTATACATGGTCGTTATTAAAAAAAAGAAAAACGCCTTACTATACATGGCCTTTTTTTTTGTGTGTGCATTTTTATTTTATTTTTTTTTTAAATAAAATGTCTTACTATACATGGTCGTTTTTTGTGTGTTTTTTATTTTTTTTTAATAAAACGCCTTACTATACATGGTCGTTTTTGTGTGTTTATTTTTTATTTTTTTAATAAAACGCCTATATACATGGTCGTATTTTTTTGTTTTTTTTTGTTTTTTAAATAAAACGCCTTACTATACATGGTTGTTATTAAAAAAAAATAAAATGCCTTACTATACATGGTCGTTTTTTGTGTGTGTGTGCTTTTTTTTTTTTTTAAATAAAACGCCTTACTATACATGGTCGTTTTTTTTGTGTGTGTTTTTTGTTTTAAATAAAACGCCTTACTATACATGACCTTTTTTTGTGTGTGTGTTTTGTTTTTTTTTTTAAATAAAACGCCTTACTGTACATGGTCGTTTTTGTTTTTTTTTTACAAAAATAAAACGCCTTACTATACATGGCCTTTTTTTTTGTGTGTGTATTTTTATTTTATTTATTTTTTAAATAAAATGTCTTACTATACATGGTCGTTTTTTGTGTGTTTTTTATTTTTTTTTAATAAAACGCCTTACTATACATGGTCGTTTTTGTGTGTGTTTATTTTATTTTTTTAATAAAACGCCTTACTATACATGGTCGTTTTTTTTTGTTTTTTTTAAATAAAACGCCTTACTATACATGGTTGTTATTAAAAAAAATAAAATGCCTTACTATACATGGTCGTTTTTTGTGTGTGGTTTTTTTTTTTTTTTTTTTTAAATAAAACGCCTTACTATACATGGTCGTTATTTAAAAAAATAAAATAAAACGCCTTACTATACATGTTTTTTTTTTTTTTTTTTTTTTTTTTTTTTTTTTTTTTTTTTTTTAAATAAAACGCCTTACTATACATGGTCGTTTTTTGTGTGTGTTTTTTTTTTTTTTTTATAAAACGCCTTACTATACATGGTCGTTATTAAAAAAAAGAAAAACGCCTTACTATACATGGCCTTTTTTTTTGTGTGTGCATTTTTATTTTATTTTTTTTTTAAATAAAATGTCTTACTATACATGGTCGTTTTTTGTGTGTTTTTTATTTTTTTTTAATAAAACGCCTTACTATACATGGTCGTTTTTGTGTGTTTATTTTTTATTTTTTTAATAAAACGCCTATATACATGGTCGTATTTTTTTGTTTTTTTTTGTTTTTTAAATAAAACGCCTTACTATACATGGTTGTTATTAAAAAAAAATAAAATGCCTTACTATACATGGTCGTTTTTTGTGTGTGTGTGCTTTTTTTTTTTTTTAAATAAAACGCCTTACTATACATGGTCGTTTTTTCTTACAAAAATAAAACGCCTTACTATACATGGTCGTTTTTTGTTTGTTTGTTTTTTAATAAAACGCCTTACTATACATGGTCGTTATTAAAAAAAATAAAACGCCTTACTATACATGGTCGTTTGTTGTGTGTGTGTGTTTTTTTTTTTTTTTAATAAAACGCCTTACTATACATGGTCGTTTTTTCTTACAAAAATAAAACGCCTTACTATACATGGTCGTT